>NW_004444045.1:8444459-8506965 GCF_000243295.1 Trichechus manatus latirostris | reverse complement strand
GCCCCTCCGCGTCGTCTGCTCGCTCAGCGCTGGGCTGGGACGTAGCGGATCGCGCCGGGCTCCTGCTGCCGCCGCCGCCGCTCTGTGCCATGGATGGAGGCAGCTCCGCGCGGCGCCGCTCCCGCCGCCTCTGCCCCCGCCCGCCCTCCGGAGAGGGCGCCCTCCCCTCGCCGCCCCGTCCGTCCGCGAGGCCCTAGCGCCTCCCGATACGCAGCCAGGCTGCCGCCCTTCTCCGAGCGGGAGCAGGCAAGCCTGCTCGGAGCTCGGCAAATCCCCTGCACCCGCCTGAACCTGGACTTCTTCTCCCTTCTGCCCCCATTTCCCCTGGCCAGGACGCTTCCCCTCCACAACCCACCTCAGACCTCTAAGCCAAGCACCATCATCTTCTTCCAAACCCTTTCTGGCTCTTCTGGCTTGCTCCCTAATCCTTCTGGACCTTTCATTGACCTGTGAGCTTGGCCAGAGATGTCTCTGTCTTTTGGGTTGAACTTTGTTTACTGCTCTGGGGTTGCTGAGACTCCATTTCGCTGGCCCCTGAAATGATGGGCCAGTTTGGAAGCTGGCCTTCACTTGAATATGCCTGCTCCTGTCGTCAAGCTGGGATTGAGGCCACCGCCGGAGGATACAGCCAGACCCTAAGAGTCAGCAGACCCTCCTCCACTTCGGGTGACCTCGCCCAGCAGGGCGTGCTTGTCATTCAGTCAAGGAGGGGTCAAAGGCCAAGGCAATCACGGCTAGATCTAGCCTCCCACCTTCTCCACACCCCAGAGAGAGAGAGAGAGAGTGTGTGTGTGTGTGTGTGTGTGTGTGTGTGTGTGTATGTGAGGGAAAATGAGAGGTGGAAGAGCAAGGATCTGTGCCATGGTGTGGGAAGAGCACCATATTGTGAGTCAGGAGACCCCCATTCTAGACTCAGCTCTGCCTCTCATTCACTGCCGAACTTTGGACATAGCCCCTAACATCCTGAGTTATCTAGTCTCTGGGTTCAAAAGGGGACCCTGCCTGCCTCCAAGTATATGAATGTTAATTGTGGTACAGGAATTAGTGAGTGTGGGAGAGAAAGTTGTTGATGTTAGTTGCTGTCGAGTCAGTTCTAACTGATGGTGACTCCACGTGCGCAGATTAGAACTGCTCCATAGGGTTTTCAAGGCTGTAACCTTTCAGAAGCAGATCACCAGGCCTGTCTTCCAAGGCACCTCTGAGTGGGTGCCAACTGCCAACCTTCTGGTTAATAGTAGAGTGCGTAACAGTTTATGTTACCCAGGGCTCTCGTTTTTCATAGGCAGAGGACTGGTGGCTTTGGGCAGGGTTTGACCTTGACAGCTGGGGATAAGGATGAAACTTGCCTGTGGGTTTTTGATGGAGCCTTAGTGGGGCAGTGGTTAAGAGCTTGGCTGCTAACCAAAAGGTTGGCAGTTAGAGTCCACCAGCTGCTATGAGTCGGAATTGTCTCGACAGCAATGGGTTTAATGCAAGGTAAAGGAGCCCTGGTGGTACAATGGTTAAGCACTCAGCTGCTAACCGAAAGGTCGGAGGTTTGAACTGATTCAGTGGCTACTTGGGAGTAAAGACCTGGCAATTTGCTCTCATAAAGATTACAGCCTAGGAAATCCTATGGGGCCCTTCTACTCTGTCCTGTACGGTCACTATGAATTGGAACAACAACAGTGCAAGGTAGGAGTGAGGCTGGGGGCGTAGGAAGAAGAGAAGTGAGTCCCAGTGTGTCTGCCTCCTCAGTTTCTCCACAGAGGCTGGCCTTTCTGCCACTTGATAGAGCCTTTGCTGCTGAGGAGTGGGTTACCAGGGTTCTCGTGCCCCATCCTTTCACTGCACCACCAGAGTGGTTCCAAAGGCTGCTATTGCCTTCTTTCTGTGATCTCAACCCTACTGGTCAGTGTGGTGACTTTTCCAGTTACCGTGCTGTGCCTGTCAGCCAAGTCCCCCCATCCCCACTTCGCGGAGAAGCAGCCTCTCTCCCTTGCCTGTTGGTGGCAGACGCTGGGCCCAGACACCGGCCTCTTCACTTTCCTTCCCTGGCTCCAGAAATCTCTCCCAGTTGCAGGCTCTGGTTCCTTGAACTTCCAAAGATAAATAAATAGTGATTGCAAATGGAGGAAGCGTGAAGGGGAATGGATTCCCCCAGCAGGAGCCCTTGGCAGGCATGCAGGCAGGCAGGCAGCCTGAGATTGCATTCCTCAGGAAAGGGTCTGAGAATGGGAGCCGTGAGCACAGCCCACAGGCAGGGATCTGCCCATCCAACCCTCCTGTTCACAGGCGAGGAAAAACATCTCAGAGAGGTCAAGCGTCTAGCTTGGGTCACACAGCTTTCTGTGATTTCCTTTTGCTACATGAAGACACTCAAGGTCTAGAAAGGAATTCTACTGTAATACCCAATATGATGGAGCCCTGCTGGCACAGTGGTTAAGAGCTCAGCTGCTAACTAAAAGGTCGGCAGTTCAAATCCACTAGCTGCTCCTTGGAAACCCTATGGGGCAGTTCTACTCTGTCCTATAGGGTCACTATGAGTTGGAATCAACTTGACAGTAACGAGTTTGGTTTTTTTTTTTTTTTTGGACCCGATCTGAGGTGGAATAGAGGCCAAATGACATTTAATGAAGTGAATACTTCCCCTCAGGTGGGAATGATATGCTTGGTGGAGACATTTACAAAACTCTATCTTGTCAGTCATGACCATTGTCTTCTATACCCACCCAAGGAGGTAAATGGGGCAGAGGTCACATTGCCATTTCACTAGTATGGATGAGGAAACTGAGTCACTGAGAGGTAAAGAGCCTGGAGCCTGGGGATGGGAACTCACTTTCTGATTCCTTTTTTTTGAAAGTATGTACATTTTATTTTTGACCAATGAAATTTATGCTAAATAAGCTTTGGGAATAATCCTGATAAGCAATAACACCCTGAGGTTAATCTATTTAGTATATTGTAGAATGCTTTTAATAATGAAAAGAATAGGTCCCAAGTTTATTAACTTTAATAATAGGATGTTTATATACCTCATTGTCCACAAAATGGGGCACGCTTGTCCAATTATAAATTATTTATTTGATAATATTTGAACTCATTGCAAATGAATTACCTCCATGTCATGCTTTAAGCACCACGCAGGTAACCAGGTGCCATTGAGTAGACTCCGGCTCCTGGCGACCTCACATGTCCTGACTCCTGTTAAAGTGCTCTTTTCTCTGAGTCATTGAAAGCCTTTTACACAGGAAGCTTCCTGGTTATCTGTCTTCAGAGCACAGGGAGGAATGAATGAGTTACCTAGGTCAAAATCTTTTGCACCTTTGCTGGGTACTAGGAGGTTTGTTTGAGAGAGAAAGATGACTCAATTTAGTTTCTGAACTCAGGAACTCTGGCTAGAGAGCCTGACGAAGACACGCTGATACTATGTGATAAACTCTTTAATGGAGGTAGGGATAAGGTTCCGTGATAATGGAGACGAGGCTGAATTAATTCTGACTGGAGTGAGAGAGAGATGTCTTAGTTACCTAGTGCTGCTATTAGAAATACCACAAGTGCGTGGTTTAAAGAACAGAACTTTATTTTCTCATAGTTCAGCAGGCTAGAAGTCCTAATTCAGGACATGGCTCTAGAGGGAGGTCCTTCCCTGTCTATTTCAGCTTCCAGCAGCTGCCAGCAATCCTTGCCGTTCCTGGGCTTTTGGACACATCGGTCTCCATTATCTATCTTCCTCTTTCTCCTGTATATGTCTGTGTCTATTATGCTTTTTAAAAATAACTCGGAAATGATTAGGCTTAGGTCCCACCGTACACTGGTATGAGCTTGCTAACATAACAAAAGAAGCCCCCCTATTTCCAAACAAGGTCACATTTACAGGTACATTTACAGGCTAGGATTTCAACACATATTTTGGGGACACAATTAAATCTATAATAGGGGGCTTACCAAAAGTTTCAGTCTGACATAGAGCCAAAGTGTAACCTGTCTGACTCTACTATACTTTATCCCTTAAGAGTCTAGGAGCTCACACCTACTATTCCCTGCTGATCCATCCCCTCCTTGTCAGTTTGGCCCCACACCAAGGATAGGCTGGAGCCTCTTGCTCCATGTTAGGCCAGGCCCTTTATTAGCAGCAGCTGAGAGTGGAAGATGGGGAAAAGCCAGGGCTCCTGTTAAATTATAAGTGGTTGGTGTCCTCTCCCTCTCCTGGCAAGGCTCCCCCTCAGGAGACCAGAGCTACTGCAGGAGGGCCAGCACAGAAGCGACACTAACACAGTCCAGTCCTCATTACGAGCCAGGTGCTTGTTTAGTATTTTACAAGAATTAGCTCACTTACAACTCACAATGGGGTGAGGACGATTGATTGTTTTCACAGACAGGAAAATGAGGTGTGAAGAGGCACCTTAACAGTAACTTGCCCAAGGTCATACACCTAGTGAGTAATAGAGCCAGGATTTGAACCCAGGAACTCCGGCGCCGGAGTCCAAATGTCTAACCACTATGCTCTATAATTTCTAGGGAGGAGAAGGGCTCTCAACAATTCCTCCAAGAGTTTCACTTCCCCCTGAGGTTTTCTTACTTTGATTCCCTGGCCCTTTCTGAGCCAAACTTTTTAAAGACTTTTACTTTAAAACCATAGTTGGTAGTAGAGCCAGGATCCCCTTCCCTTAATTCTCCTAAAAGAGTCACGGAAGCCAGAAAATTTCCAAAGGAGCTTCACTACTAAGCTAGAAGAAGGGAAGGGGTGGATGAAGAGTATATGAAGACTACAAACAGGTCTTGTACAGGTATCGGAGACTTCAGTGGCTAACCTCTCCTAGCTCCAGGTCTGTTCTCTTCCACAGTTTGTCTGAGGGCCCCACTCAGGAGTTCATCTTTACTTCTTCGGTTTCCTAACTCCCTTTCAGAGGCAGGATCCTAACAACATCCACATTCAACAGCTGTGGTTGAGATAATGGCCCAGAATTGGATCGATAATCCGAATGTGACATTTCTCCAGGACTCCGTTAGCTTAGAAAGACCCAGTGGAGGCACAGAACCTGTGCCCTGCCCTCCCTCACCTTTCCCTGGGATGGCTGTACCAGGCAGAACTCTGAGCTCTCTGTCTCTGTCTTCCCAGCGATGGATTACCCAATAAGCAAGGTAGGCCCAGACTTAATTGTGCTTGCTTACTAATCCGTAGTGCATAATTTTGCCTCATATCCATGCAAAAGCTGGACAATGAATAAGGAAGACTGAAGAAGAACCGACGCCTTTGAATTATGGTGTTAGCGAAGAATATTGAATATATCATGGACTGCCGGAAGAACGAACAAGTCTCTCTTGGAAGAAGTACAACCAGAGTGCTCCCTGGAAGTGAGGATGGCAAGACTTCGTCTCACATACTTTGGACATGTTATCAGGAGGGACCAGTCTATGGAGAAGGACAGCATGCTTGGTGAAGTAGAGGGTTAGCAAAAAAGAGGAAGATCCTCAATGAGATGGATTGTCACAGTGGCTGTAACAATGGGCTCAAACTTAGCAATGATTGTGAGGACAGCACAGGACTGGGCAGTGTTTTGTTCTGTTGTACAGAGGGTTGCTATGAGTTGGAACCAACTTGATGGCACCTAACAACAACAACATATAAAGAGAGAGAGTGAGAGAGCTTTAGCTCAAGGACATAGCTCATGCAATTGTGGAGCACTTTCTTTTGATGCTTCTTGCGTCATTCAATCACACGTCTGTCGGTTTTTCTTTTTCTTTTTTTGTGGAGGCTGGTAAGTCCCAAATCCATGGGTCAGGCTTCAGGCTGGAGGCTTCCCCTGACTCACATGGTTGCAAGGGCTGGTGAACCCAAAATCGGCAGGTCAGGCAGAAGGCTGCTGGCTCACAGGGTTTGGGGAGCTGGTGAATCCCAAGATCTGCAAATAATCCGAGAAACTGGACTATATGAAGAAGAATGCGGTATCAGGATTGGAAGAAAATTCATTAACAGCTTGCAGTATACAGATGACGCAGCTTTGCTTGCTGAAAGTGAAGAGGACTTGAAGCACCTTCTGATGAAGATCAAAGACTACGGCCTTCAGTATGGATTACACCTCAACGTAAAGAAAATAAAAATCCTCACAACTGGACCAATACACAACATCATGATAAAGAGAGAAAAGATTGAAGTTGTCAAAGATTTCATTTTACTTGGATCCACAATCAACACCCATGGAAGCAGCAGCCAAAAAAATCAAACGACATATTGCACTGGGCAAATCTGCTGCAAAAGACCTCTTACAAGTGTTAAAAAGCAAAGATGTCACTTTGAGGACTAAGGTGTGTCTGACCCAAGTCATAGTGATTTCAAACACCTCATATGCATGTGAAAGCTGGACAGTGAATAAGGTAGACTGAAGAAGAATTGATGCATTTGAATTATGGTGTTGGTGAAAAATATTAAATATACCATGGACTTCCAGAAGAACAAACAAGTCTGTCTCCTAAGAAGTACAGCCAGAATGCTCCTTAGAAGTGAGGGTGGTGAGACTTCATCTTACGTACTTTGGGCTGCTATCAGGAGGGACCAGTCCCTGGAGAAGAGCATAATGCTTGGTAAGGTAGAGGGTCAGCAAAAAAGAGGAAGACCCTCAATGAGATGAATTAACACAGTGGCTATAACAATGGGCCCAAACTTAGCAATGATGGTCAGAATGGCGCAGGACTAGGCAGTGTTTTGTTCTGTTGTACATAGGGTTGCTAAGAGTTGGAACTGACTTGACGGCACCTAACAACAACAATAACAGTGCACAATTTCACCTTTGATGTGATGAAAACCCGTGCGAAATTTTGCACTACAGATTAGTAAGTAAACACAATTAAGGCCGTGTGTACCTTGCTTATGAGTTAATCTGCCCCTGCCTGTTCCTCCTTGAGGGGACTGTGCTGAGCTTCCTGTTCTGTTAGAATATTCATACTGAGTGTTTATGACAGAAAAATTCAAGCCTCACCCAGAAGGAATAAATCAGAGCTGTGAGAAACTATACAGATGTATATTTGGGACTTGAAGGGCTTCCTTTCGTTAGTCCTCATATTCCGCCACGTATGAACTACCTCCTGTGTATCATTTAGACATCCCCACGGGAAAGGATCATAATCTTCATCTCTGTCAAAATCCGACTCACCTTTTAAGTGAGATCTACTCACCTTCTCCCAGATAGACAGGCCACCTCCTGGACTATGGCACGGTGGCTGACAACATGGACTCTGAAGCTAGACTTCCTGAACTCAAATCCTGGCTCTCCATTTTACTGACTGTGTGACTTTGAGCAAGTCACAATTTACCTAGGTCTCAGTGTTCTCATCTGTGAAATGGGGGATAAAAAATAGTATCTGCTTCCAAAGATTGTGATGATGACATGAGTTATATGTAAATGTTAGCTGGCCTTCTCTCCTAGGGCTCACTGCTGTTTTTTCTTATTACTCATGGCCGTCGAGTCGATTCCAACTCATAGTGACCCTATAAGACAAAGTAGAACTGCTTCATAGGGTTTCCAAGGCTGTAATCTTTATGGAAGACATGGCCACATCTTTCTCCTGCAGAGCGGCTGGTGAGTTCCAACTACTGAGGGCTTTAACCACTGTGCCACCAAGACTCCTTTTTTAAAAAATTTTCCTCTTATTGGTACCTGCTTAATTTTTCCTTATGTTATCGTTAACTGTTTACATATTTGACTCTTCCATTAGATTGTAAAGTCTTGGAAAAGGGAATTCTTCTATTGATTTATTTCTGTAATTCTCAGCCTGTTACGTTGTTTGTTGTTGTTAGGTGCCATTGAGTCGGTTCCGACTGATAGCGACCCTGTTTACAACAGAATGAAACACTGCCTGGTCCTGTGCCATCCTCATGATTGTTGTTATGCTTGAGCCATTGTTGCAGCCGCTGTGTCAATCCATCTCATTGAGGGTCTTCCTCTTTTTCATTGACCCTCTACTTTACCCAGGATGATGACCTTCTCCAGGGACTGGTCCCTCCTGATAACATGTCCAAAGTATGTGAGATGAAGTTTCGCCATCCTTTCTTCTAAGGAGCATTCTGGTTGTACTTTTTCCAAGATAGATTTGTTCTTTCTTTTGGCAGTCCATAGTATATTCGATATTCTTTGCCAATACCATAATTCAAAGACGTCCATTCTTCTTAGGTCTTCCTTATTCATTGTCCAACTTTCACATGCTTATGAGGTGATTGAAAATACCATGGCTTAGGTCAGGCGCACCTTAGTCCTCAAAGTGACATCTTTGCTTTTTAACACTTGAAAGAGGGCTTTTGCAGCAGGTTTGCCCAATGCAATACGTCATTTGATTTCAACACTGCTTCCATGGGCGTTGATTGTGGATCCAGGTAAAATGAAATCCTTGACAACTTCAGTCTTTTATCCGTTTTATCATGATGTTGCTTATTGATCCAGTTGTGAGGATTTTAGCTTGCTTTATGTTGAAGTGTAATCCATACTGAAGGCTATAGTCTTTGACCTTCTTCAGTAAGTGCTTCAAGTCCTCTTTACTTTCAGCAAGCAAGGCTGTGTCCCCCTGTTATAGTGCTCAACATACAGTAGAGACATTTATCCAACTCGTTCAGCAAAATGTTACTGAGGTCTTAGTCATTTATTTAAGCAGTATTTATTGCGCATCTACTATGTGCCAGATACTGTTTCAGGTACAGAAGAAATAGCAGAAAACCCAAAGAGAGTCTGTGGCTTCATGGAGCTCATATTAGAGCAGAGTGAGACAGACAATACACAAACAATAAATGTATATAATAGGGTCAGTGGGGATAAGAGCAACAACGCAAAATTAAGCTGGGTAAAGAATGATGGAGAAGGCCCCTCTGACAAGTGACATTTGAGCAGAGTTCTGAAGGAATGAGGAAGCAGAACATATGGGTTTTAGGGAACAGAGCATTCCATGCAGAAAGAGCAGCAAGGTGGGAGGGTATGTGGGTGTTTAAGGAGGCGGAAGGAGGCGGGTGTGTTTGGAGTGGAGTGAATGAGAGAGAAATACGAGCTGAGTCACAGTGCCTTTTGACCTCATGTCCAGATCATGCAGGGCCTTGAAGACCATGGGAGGGACTTAGACTTTTATTCTGAACAAGAAGAGAAGTCATTAGAGGTTTGGAAAGAGGAATATGTGATTTGAATTAGATTTTAAATGACTTCTCTGGCTCCTATGTAGGGCAAGTGAGGGAAGCAGGAAGATAGCTCTTTAAAAACATATCCCAGATCCAACCTCTCTTCATCACCTTCACCCCTTCCTTAGTCCAAGATGCTACGACTCTTGGATGGGACTGTTGCACTAGCCTCCTAGCTATCTATAAAGGGGCCATTAGAAAGAATAATGGGGACAGAGGGCCCCTAGTTTCCACTGGGGATCAGGAAAGGCCTCTGAAGAAGTGATGGCTAAGTTGAGACCTGAAGGATAAACAAGCACTAGCCACCAGAGGAGGTGGGATGGAGGCAGTGGTGGTTCAATGGTGGTTCAGTGGTAGAATTCTCACCTTCCATACAGGAGACCCAGGTTTGGTTCCTGGCCAATGCACCCCAGGTGTAGCCACCACTATCTGTCAGTGGAGGCTTAAGTGTTGCTATGATGCTGAGCAGGTTTCAGCAGAGCTTCCAGACTAATAGGCCTTGTGATCTACCTCTGAAAATCAGCCAGTGGAAACCCTGCAGATCCCAACAGTCTGATCTTGTTGTTCATGGGTCGCCATGCATCAGAGGCTGGCTCAACAGCAACTGATGATGGCAACAATCTCATATGTGGCCGCTATTCTCTTCTCTGACAGACGAGGACACCGGAACTCAGAGAGATGAAGAGGCGCTCTCCTGATGCCCCTCCGCATGTTTCCTGACACTGTTGTGGGTGGGTGTGGGCAGAGGTGAATGTGTTGTCCTCTTTGTTCTTAGGAAAAAGAACCAAGTTTGGCCTTTTGTATCTGGTTTCTGAACATAGCCCAAGCAAGTAAGGTGTTCTTTGTCTTTCGAAAATGGCTAGGCAATTTTTGGATGAGAAACTAACTAGCGCTATAAATTTTCACCTAAAGCACAATAAAATTAAAACAGAAAACCTAAATAGCCAGGCAAGTAGAGGCTACACAAGCCCCACACCTGTCGAAATAATTTCAGGAAGGGAGGGGGGCATGATGCAGTCATGCATTTTCATAGATTGGATTGATCATAACTATGCACTAAGGCCCCAGTCATGCATATTCATCGAGGCCCCAATGACTAAGGGGTCCTGGACCTTGGAGCTTGGGACTTCTGGGATTGGTGAGAGCATCCATGCATGGGACAGAGTGTGGCACATCATGAGGAACAATGGGAGTCTCATGTCGGGACTTCTCCCAGACCTTGCCTGATGTGTCTCTTCCCTTGTAACCTTTCTGGTTATAATAGGGTAACTACGTACAGGTAATGTTGTTGTTGTGTGCTATTCTGACTCATAGGGACCCTATAGGACAGCATAGAACTTCCCCATAGGGTTTCCTAGGCTGTAATCTTTATAGGAGCAGATTGCCAGGTCTCTTCTCCCATGGAGCCGTTGGTGGATTTGAACAGCCCACCTTTTGGTTAGCAGCCAAGCGCTTAACCAACAGTCTTCTGAATTTCGTGAGCTGTTACAGAGAATTAATGAATCACAGGGGCAATGAACCAGCAGGGGCTGGCAGGACAGAGTCGATCTGTGTAAACCCAGCTCTGGGAGGCTGCACACGCTGTCGATGAAGAAGGATAGTCCTTCTAGCTTGTGACGTGGTCCAAGGAGACTATAGGGGGGTGGGGAAGGGAGTCCAGCTGGTCTGAAGTACAGGGAGTTGTGCAGACTCCTGAGCCTGCCACTAGTCCCCAGTGACTTGGCCCAGGGTGGGGATGAGGTCTGATCTAACTCTGGGTGGTTAGGGTCAGAGAGAGAGAAATTGCCACGGAAATGATGAGGCCTGGAGATGTGGGCAGGTGAGGCCTGGATCCATTTCCAGCTGGGAATTGGATTCATGCTGATCCTTCCTTTATCACTTCATGCTTCCTTTATCATGAAGTTAGTGATAAAGGTGGCGTTTGCCCACCTCGCCCCTTTTGTAGTGATGTGGTCCTCGTACCTCGCCAACCCAGGGCCCAGACTCATACATCATGTGCGCACTCACACCACACAGAGCACCTGAGTCAGCACTGAAGAGATCAGAAGTGGAGAAAGTTGCAGCAGGAGGGGTAGGAAATGACACAGACAAGCCTGGAGTTTGGGGTCATCCCCAGGGCACTGGTTCAGGTTGGGGCTGGTGAGGGCGAGGGGCGGGCTCTGCCTTCGCAAGGCAGGCGTGTGGCAGGGAGTCTGAGGTGGAGGCAAACCTCAAAAGTTTGTCTAGAGTGAAGCCTGCTTCCAGCCCTCACCACTATTGTAAAAAATTATTTTTATCAAAGTAATACATTTGTATGGTTAAAAAAATGAAATAGCATGGAAGAGCTTATAATGAAAAGCAACAGTCCCCTTCCCACCTCCCCCCAATCCTAATTCTGCTCCCCAGAGGCGAAGCGGCTGCTTTGAACGGTTCGGTTCCTTTGAGTTCCTTTCTGCTGTTTGTTGAAGCAGCCACTGAACCAGGCTTCGTTCCCTGAGAGATCTACTCTGTTGCATGGTGGTTTTTCAAACCTGGCTTTCAGGAGCTCCTCCTCGCAACACCCCACCAGGGCCAGGCTGCTTTCAGAGCTGTGGCTGACCACAGATTTCCAAGCCTGATTCTCTGGGTCACTGTGGCTCTCTCCCAGCACCACCGCCCCCTTCCCCACGGGTCACTCCACCTGATTTGGAGTGTGTGGGAAGCCCCTCCAGCCAGGCCTGAGCCTTGGGTAACGCCCTCATTAACACACAGCTGAGGCTGATTAGCAGCCTGGCGGGGTGGATTTTTCTTTTAATTTCCCTTTGCCTTGGAACCATGATCCCCTTTGGCAGCTGTCTTCTGGGTGCCGGGCTGGGTCATGGGGGGTTTCTGGGGCTGGTCCTTTTGAGTTGTCTCTCCTGGCATCTCCCTCTCCTTCTTTTCATTTCTCCTCTCTCTCTCTCTGGGCTTTTCTTTTTCTTTCTCTTCCTCTCCTGTCCTCTTTCTGCCTCCTCCTCACTCTCTCTTTCTGGCTTCAGGGTGCTGTGTGTTCACTTTTGAAGGTAAAGGTCAGGCTCTCTGCAGGGGGGGCTGTGGGCTCTATTTCCTAAGACCTTTGTGGGGCAGCAGGCCTGTGGCTGTAGAGGGGAAGGTCGGGAGAAACGTGGCCAGACCAGCCCTCTCTCTGGGCCCCATGAGGGAGTGTGGCTGCGTAGCTGGAGTCTTGGAGGGCATGTGAGCCAGAGTATCTAGTTTTGGTTTCACTCTGGGTTGATTTTGCTGGTTTTTTAAAATGACTTAGTCTCCAGTTAAGTCTTTCAAGTTATGGGAAGATGAAGGAAAGGCTTGGGTGTCCATGTTTGGGCAGCGTGGTGAAGGGGAAGAGGACCTTTCCAGCTCCTGAGTTAGGCTCATTATGTTAGCTATAATCAGGGAGAGACCCAAGTCTTGGGGACTTGGAGCTTTGGTTTCCCACCCCTTTTGGGAGGGTCCCCCTTCCTCCTCAGCCTTAGAGGGTAATGTTTCATTTATTTGGGAAGGCAGCAGTTTTTCTGATGGTCCTTATCTGCTCTGTCCATCAAAGCTCCACCCCTTTTCTCCATGGAGATTCAAACAGACTCTAAAGTCCAACAGAGCTGGATCCAGCGGAATGGCTGCCACATTTACTGAGCTTTTACTCCGTGCCAGCTTCTGCATCAGCATTTCACCTGAATTATCACATTCTATCTTGACAACAATGCTGAATATCACTTTCTTTTTACAGATGAGGAAATGGAGGAACTCAGAAGGTTAAGTATCTGGCCTCAGGTCATTTGGCTGGTAAGGAAGAGATTTGGGATTCCAATGCAGACAGCCTAACTGCCAGAGATTGTGCTCTGAAACGTGTGTGTGTGTGTGCTGGGGTTCGGGAGGGTCCACTTGGTCTCACTTCGTTCTGTGCTATAGCAGCAGCTCCCCACCCCCAGCACAGGCCACAGGCTTTGACTTCTGTAGTTCACTTCCCTATAAGTGTGCTGTCAAGCTTACTGCATAACGTGCTGTTGATGACTGGGTTCCTTAAGTGTACACAGTGAGAGCCCTGTTCCCGCTCCCCACCCCCTGCCCCAGGCTCTGGGCCTCAACTCAGAGGCCAAACAGCACGGGCTGCCAAGAGGGCCTGGGCCCCACAGGTGAGCAGAGCCACACAGAGGCACACACTCAGGGTCAGAGGCAGGCCCATGACAGGCCAGAAAGAGGCACAGACAGAGACGCCTGTGAAGACTCACGCCCTGAGAGAGGAAGAAGGCGGCACACAGAGACCTACGACCTTCTAGTTACAAGGCTGGGGCGTGAAGAGAACCACACACAGACAGAACCATCTCCCAGCCCGAGCGTTCCACCACGGGGCTGCCCTCTGTAGTCAGCGAAGGCCCCAAAGTCTGTTGGGCTGCTGGCAAACTCCCGCCCCATCCAATGGGGCTGGTCAAAGTGGAAAGGCAAAGTATGCTCACTTTGGGGTTCTTCCTGTCACCAGTGGTTTGTGGGAAAAAGGTAATGAGGGTGATCAGAGGGAAAGATAGAGATAGGATACAGAGACGAAAAAGACAGAGAGATAGCTGAGCTCTCAAATGGAGACATCCTTTTTCTCCCTCCCCAGTGCATGACATGTTCCCCGGTGGGCACCAGCCGGAGGCAAGGACAGCTAGGCTGGCCTAGGGTAAAATAGGGCTGGTTTGGATTCCAGACCCCAGACAGCGGCTCTCTCTGCAAGAAGTGTCTGTGGGGAGCCCTCAGGATCGGCAGCAGCTCTGTCAGCCTGCAGCCCAGCTGGGATCCGCCCCCCAGAGCACGGCCCCGCCCGGCCGAGGAGTAATGCTGACAGAGGCTGCCTCATGCAAATCTCTGGCTTTATCTTCCTCACGTGTTGAAACCATCAGGCCCCAGGCCCTCGACTGCAGCCTGCCTAACTCTGTCAGTTATAGACAAGACTCGAAACACTGTGCTTTCATCCAAACCAGACCTTCCCTCCTTGCCTCTCCACTTGCAGGGAAGGGAGGCAGGGGACCGCCCCTCACTTAGCTCCCTTGGAGCCAATTCAGAACGTTTTCACTTTTGTCTCTTATTCTGGTTTCCTCTCTGAAATGTCTGCAAGACCTCCTTCCACTCAGGTCCCCTTGCTCCATCCTTATCCTCCAAAGGGAATTTTAGTCAGTGCTGCAGAAGCAGAGAGCTTTGGGAGCCCCAGAGCACCAAGGTGCGCCATCAAAGCAGTGAGCACTCTTTGGTGCCTCATGCTCTGGGGGAGCCAAATCAAAGGCAAACCCTGAATTCCTCTTGCTCACAGCCAATAAAACCTTGCTTCGTGCCGGCTTCCTCTGCTGAAATCAGATATCCTAGTAATAAACAAGTCTGAAAGGCAGGGAGGGAAAAGCTCATGCTTCTTTCTTCTGATTAGTGTTTCTTCCTCTAAAAAAAAAAGTTCTCTCCTATAACAGGACGCTTGACCCAGAAACCTGAGCGGAGAACTGCCTCCCTCTCCTGCCCTGCACTGCCGCCCCCACCAATCCAGCCCCGTCAGCTCCTGAAGGCTTGGGTGGGGCCCGGCGTCCCGAATACTAGACTGCTTAACTCAAAGACAGGGCGAAGAACAGGCCTTTGCTGCCTGGGGAGATCGCTGCCAGCTAAAGGGGCTAGCTGGGTTCTCAGCCTTTGGCGGCTGGCAGTGGAGAGAATGGGAGAGTGGAGTTATGACAAATTGGGACCACTTTTTTCTCATGCAACGCTTCTAAATTCCTCGCAGCGTACCGGGGGGCTGTAAAAGGCCCTGCGCCCTCCCTGATTGTGGAGTCCACAGCTCAGAAAGCCAGACAAGGAAGGTTTTGAGGCATCGGAAGAGCTGGGAGGGCAGAAGGATTTGGAGTTGTGCTTCCCAGCCTGGCTTGGGCTGGTCATGCTCGTCAACCTCTTCCCGTCCTGGTCCTTGTGAGTCCCAGGATAAACGACTCTCCACATGTGGCCTGTTGTGAGGGAGTGCCCTTCCCTGACATGCTGACATCTCTCCTCTTCCCTCCCCCAAATAGGTTTTTAAGTGACTTTGCTGTCAGAAGATGCTATTCTGTTTGTTTTTCCTTCTGACACTCTCTCTCCGGAGAGTTTCTGGTCAGAATTATGATGTCGAGGCTGCAGATTGCTAGAGAATTGCGCCTAATGGGGAACAGACAGACAAGACACCTTTCATGTCCAGCCAAGTTCCCCCCCTCCCGCCCCTTTCTCTCTCTCCCACTTCTCATCTTCCCTTTTTGGCTTCAAATTTGGCCCTAGTTTGTGCTTGTTTCTTCGGTACATCTGGTGAATAAGGTCACACATTGATTTTATTTTGGAGATTGGCAGCTAGGTCAAGCTTAGCTCCGAAACTGGAGAGCAGCGTGGCTCCTCTTGAGGATGGGGTGGGGCATATACTTGCACGGAGTGCATCCAGCTCGCTGGCTAGTGAGCGCAACTGTTCGAGAAGGTGCTCCAGCACTCAAAGGGTGGCTTCCGCTCCTTGGTGATCTCAGAGCTCAGGAACTTGAGCTTGTAGAATTTATTTTAAATACAAGAAATGTACCAAAAATTCTCTCCATTTCAGCTCATCTGTGATGGACTCTGTAGGGAAAAAAATGTCAGCTCCGAGGTCTCCGGGGACCTCCATATTATTATAGGTGAGGAACTTAAGATTAAGAATCTTCTACCTTGTGAATGGAATTCCTGGGTGGCACAAATGGTTAGGCGCTCAGTTAACCTAAAGGTTGGTTGTTTGAACCAACCCAGAGGTACCTTGGAAGAAAGGCCTGGCAATCTGCTTCCAAATGGTCACAGCCATGAAAACTGTATGGAATAGTTCTACTCTGATACATGAGGCTGTCATGAGTTGCAATTGACTTGAAGGCAACTGGTTTACCTTGTAAATAGCTACTCAACCACACGCAGCCATAGTGTATACCTGTTGTTGCAAACTGCGTGCAGAAGAATCCCTTTTCTTACCTATGTGCCTGTTGAGGGAAGGGCAGATCAGTAAAACATTTTGGTGGATGGTTTGGATTCTTTTGCCCTTAGTTATGAAGTTGATGTAATAGCATGCAACTGATTTCATGGTAAAGACAGTGTCTTAGCCTGGGTTCTCTAGAGGAGCAAAACCAGTGAAGCTTATGTATACATACATATATGTGTGTGTGTATATATATATGTATATATATCTTTATACATATATAAAGAGGGAGAGATTTATCTCAAGGAAATGGCTTACACAGCTGTGGAGGCTGGCAAGTCCCAAATCCCAAATCCATGGGGTCAGGCATCAGGCTGGAGGCTTCTCCTGACCCATGTGGTTGCAGGGGCTGACAAACCCAAAATCAGCAGGTCAGGCGGAAGGCTGCTGGCTCATGTCCCAGGAACTAGAGGTCAGAGAATGATGAGTTGGATGCAGGATCCAGAGAGAGCTTTGCCGGAACATCCATATATATTGGATGCAGGCCACACCCCCAAGGAAACTGATTGGCTGCTCACATCAGATCACAAAATGGAGGATGACTACATAACATCTACATACTATTGAGAATCCTGGCCTAGCCAAGCTGACACGTAACCTTAACCGTCACAGACAGTCACAGTTCCCAGAGCAAATCATTTCCAACTGCAGCACAGATGAAATCCTACCCTTCTTCCAGCCCTTCAGGAAGTGGCAGAGTGAGTCCCTCCTGTTTCAAAGCTTTGGTGCCAAGTGCAGGGGCACTTCTTTTCTGAGGGTCAGACGGGGAGTACGAACCCCCAGCTGTCCTAGAATGTCCTGTTCTCCCTCATTCCTCCAAACGGTGTCTAGCATCGGAGAATTCATTGCCAGTCTAGCTACCAGGGGGAGAAGGACATCATTCTCCCACACTCCGAGCCCGGCAGCCTGTGGGGTAGTTTGAATCTGGAGGAGGAGTGTGTGTTAGGGAAATGGAATGATGGGAAGGGAGGGAGGAAGGGAAGGCTAATCCCACCCATTGCTGGGTTTAATTCTCTCCTTCCTTCGCACCCCTGCTGCTTGTGGTTTCAAAGTTTGTTCTGCATTCAGATGTGTCAATTCTCAACTATGGCAACAGTCTAAAGCCATGAATCTTTTAGGGTACGTAAGGTTCTCTTAAACTAAACCTGCAATTTTAAGAATATGCTGTTCATCAACGATTAGTCTGAGATGACAGATACCAGTGTGGTGTGATGACCTAGCTCTGGATCAGAACCTGAGTCCTGCGTTTATTCTGGGCCCCCACTACCAACTCACCCTGACCTCAGACCAGGAGGGCACTGAACCTTCTCTGGGCTTCAGCTCCCCTGTCCACAATAGGTGCTGCTGAGAGAGGTTAACAGGCAGAATGGATGAAAGACTTCCCAGGATGACAAAGCCTTGGTGGATTACTGGGAGGTCTTCGGGCATCCTAAGCCTTCTGAGGCTGGCGGCAGGGCAGACAAGGGCCCAGTGCCTCTGGCAGCATCATCAGGGAGGCTGCTAGACTGCATGGGGTCTGACCCAGGAGAGCAATGCTGCCTAACTTAGGAAACTTGCTGTGGGATGCTATCACTGCTTTGATGAAAAGCAATCACCCTCCTGTCCCCTGCAAAAAAAAAAAAAAAAAAAAGTTGATTCCTTTGGAAGCAGATTACTAAGCCTTTCTTTTAAAGAGTCTCGGAATGGCTTTGAACCACCAATCTTTTGGTTAGTACTCCAGCGTTGCGCTGTTTGTACCACCCTGGGAGTAAACTAGCCTACTGCCTATTGTGAGCAGCAGAAGACAGTCACACCTTTGCTCAATTTTCTCTCCGAAAAAGTCCTGGCCTGCTGTGGGTCGGTTCACTGCACCTACATACTTTTCTTTCTTTTCCTTATCTGGATGTGATTCAGCCTCCCCTGGCTCGCCTCCTCTCCTTGTTCTCCATGTCCAGGCACAAGGGAGAGAGACCTTGATAGCTCAAACCACTCCACCTCTCCGCAGCCACCCTCAGAACCCTTAGCCAAGTTAGCAAAGACATGAGGTAGTTGAAAGGACCTAGGGGTGTGGCAAGGGCCAGCTGATCACTGGGAAAAACCACCTCCTCCCCAGCCTCCATCTTTTCCTTTAAAAAGAGGGAGTGAAACACCACAACCAAAAGAATCCCTTCCAGGGGGACTTGCCGACTGGATCCCGGGGGCTTGCTCCTCAGGTTAGCCAAGGTCGCCATCTAGAGGCACTTCACAGGAGTTCCTTGCTGCAAGAAACCCACACCAAACCCACAGCTGTCAAGGTGTCCAACTCATAGCGACCCTACAGGACAGTAGAATTGCCCCACAGGGTTTCTGGAGCGGCTGGGAGTCAAACTGCTGACCCTTTGGTTAGCAGCCAAACTCTTAACCACTGTGCTACCAGGGGTGCAAGAGGTAACCTCTATTTCTGTTAATTCCTGCTGGAACATCAGCGTTTCATTTTCATGCCCTTAGAAATTCAGGATTCCTCTTGGTCCACAGCTTGCCTCTGGCTGCATCTGTGACCCAAGGGAAGCCTGCCTCTACAGGCAGGCTGGCAGGATGCGCCTCCTGTTACACTCACTCACTCCATCAGATCATAAAAAATAAATTCTTTTAATTGCTTTGTAATTGGCACAGATGGTATAATTCAATTGCACATTTTTAATAGACTCTGAAATACCACACTATAGCTTTGAAACAGTACAGGCATCATAATGGTTTGTTTTACAAAATTACATTCAGCAGCAGTGTCACGTCCTGAACGTTCTTTCATAAAACTAAAGACTGAGGCTTGAATAAATGAGAAAAACCTCCTAGAAAATAAACAACTGTGCACAATGAAGCCATCTGTCACGACTGAGAGTCGTGCTTTCTGGTTTTTGAAGATCTTGCTACTTTCTTGACCATCAAGAAGAGTTGCAAAATGCTACCTTATTAATACAGCAGGGAAGCTGTAAGTGTGGCTGGAACGTGCTCCTTGGGGAGAGGACACCCAAAGCCAGGACTCACTGAAACTACGTGCTTGAACTGGCTTTGAAGGAATCTTCCATTCTGGGGAGCAATGAGATTCACGGGTCTGTTGCTGATAAAAAACCGCCATAAACAGGATTATGGTGGAGGAGAAAGTGTTACATTCTCATCAGTGCAGATCCCAGGGGAAAAAGCGCAAGGCTCTGTCTCTTCAGGAGGATGACAGGAGGGCTCAAGTCCTACTTATGCCACCCCTGCGATTTTCAGGGTCAATACTACAGGGTGGCTAATGACACAAGCTCTTATCAGCAACAATCAACTTGAGCGATTTCCTGAAGTTCCCTATACTGCCATTCCAGAGTAGAGAATATCTCCAAATAAATTCAGTAGGGTAGAAACTCGGCAGAAATCACCTTGTTCCAGAGCAGCAAAGGTGAAGAATCAGTGGGAGCTTGTGTGAAGCTGGTAACTATGTGGGAATTTTCTATTAAAGTGGGATGACACACGGGAAGCCCTCTGACTTCAGCGACTAGAGGCATCAGTGACCAAATTTTAACCTGGAAAGGCATTTATGATTGGTGCTCCTGGCTGGGATTCAATATTGAACGCCTTCCGCAAATCCAATCCAAAACACTGCTTGAAGTGAGCTTCCCACGTCAGAGACTAAGAACAGATGATTTCTGTCAACATGAATAATCTTAGTGTTCTCTACCAGGTCATGGGAGAGCACGGTTGTGCTGTAACACGGAGAGTATCAAAATTAAACTCTAGGTTAGTGCATAGTAAGTCTTCCTGGACAGGGCCCACAGCTTGTGAGGTACTGCCGGGTTGTTCCTTGTTCAGTGTTCTGAGGCCTTCAGGTCTGCTGCGGATTTGTCCATGGCAGGTTTATTTGAGTAATCCCGTTCCCCAAAAATGGTGCTTCCTATTCTGACATTTGTAGATCCCACTTCGATCTGGGGGAAAGAAGAGAAAGTATGGAGAACTCAGTTTAAAATAATGAAAGGCAGCAAACGCTGTGGGTGCACCTCTCATTCTTGTTCTTGAGGGGCTTCTGTGAAGAACAATGATGATGTAACTGAGGATGACTACCCGGCAGTGGTTCTCATTGGGGCAGGACCTCCTCTGAGGGGGTGGTTAAGAAGTATGGACTTGGTTGGTTTTCACAGTGCCTGGGGAGGACCACTGGCATTTAGTTGGGTGGGCTCCAGGGATGTTAGATGTCCCGCAATGTGTGGGACATAGCAGCACAACCAAGACTTGTCTGACAGCCCACATGCCTCTCTAATGTTCCGTGATCAGGGAGATGAAAAACCTGTTTCAAACTCTCTCGGCATAGGATCTAATTTCATTTTACTTATAAACACAAAGTATTTTTGCACTGTTTTAATCCACAGTCAATTTCCCAGGAATGCAACTACTGCATAAACAGAGGGAAGGTTATACTTTATAACCTTTTTGGAACTTTATCAAGTTACTCACTGTTTCAGAAAATCATGTATTTGAGTTGCCAACACACAGCACACCTGTATCAATCTGCATTTACAGCTGCTGCATTCACGGTGAGTCTCCAGGTAATAGTAAGCACCTGACCACTTTATTATGCCTTTGTCAGATAGCCATGCCCAAGCACTTCCATATTGAAATGCCTTTAAAAAATTATAATTTACTTTCTTCTTATTCTCCATTATATTGCACTTAAGGAATTACATTGATTTAAAAAAATTATGCATCAGATAGGCTATAATTTCTATGAATTTCATTTTAAGACAGAAGGGATGCGGGAGAGGGTGGGCATTAGAACAGCTGAGAACCACTATCGGGACCCTACTGAGACAGGTAAGGGTGCCCAGAAGGTCACTTACTGCGTGCTGGAAGTCCATGGACATGCCCATGCTCAACTCAACCCTGTCAATGGGGATGTTCAGCGTTTTACACAGCTCCTTCCGGATGGACAATAATACCTGACAGAAAGACACGTGTGACACTTACTTTGTTCCTGTCTTCTCTAAGGATGCCTGACAGTGGCTGAATCTCAGCATCTCTGACAAAGGGTATTTACTCCTCATGGTTTTTAGCTCTGTCAAATTTGCCAGAAGTTACTAAAAGGGCTTTTAGGAAACTCTCCCACTTTCAAGAAAACTCTGCCACTGGAGAGGATGGAAGTTCATTTTCTCTAAATACTGTGTTCTAAAAAAACCCACTGCTGTCAAGTCGATTCCGACTCATAGTGACCCCATATGACAGAGCAGAACTGCCCCATAGGGTTTCCAAGGAGCAGCTGGTGGATTCGAACTGCCAACCTTTCGGTTAGCAGCCGAGCTCTTAATCACTGCGCCACCAGGGCTCCACTGTATTCTAGTCATGGTCAAATTGAATTGAGAAAGGTCTGTAGGGTTCTGGAAAGCTGTTCTTCCCCCTTCCTTATGCACAGTCTTCACAAGAGGGTTATTCTGACAGGCAACGCCTGGCATGCCTTTGAAGCTGACACAATAGCAAAGCCTGAAGCAGCATTTACTGAGACGCTTCTTTAGGCAGTGAGCAATCTGTCCCCTCACCCCTCACCCCATCACCCCAGCCCCTCAGTACCTGAAAGTCTGGATTTGGTCCTTGACTAAGATCATGCCCAAAGCTTCCTATGGTCATCAGCCCCACAAATTCCAGACTGGGGCACTGGGCATTTATGTGTTCCACCATGGCTATCGTCTCTGAAGGTGGAAGGCCATGTTTATCTTCACAAAATGAAAGAGAAGAGACATATACCAAATGTTTTAAATAGCCAGAAGGCTCCATTTCACCCCTTCCTATAACAGAGGAGCTGACTCCCAGACACTAGGACCTCTTGAAAGAACTTATTTCTCAAGTCCTGAAGAGTAACTTTATACCTGGGATCTTTTTCTGTGCTGCTCTCCTTCTGGTCGGTTCTGAATTTCTCAAGGAAAGTTATCAACTAGATTCTCTTTATCTCACTATCTGTGAGGACAGTGAAGGTAGCAGGAGAAGAAAAAACATTGCTTTTCTTGGGATACCAAGAAGACTCACATCGCCTAAATTTCAGATGAACCTGAGAATTATTTTTCTAAATCTGGCATTTTTACTGTTTTATTAATAGAATTGTAAAAAAATTAAAATGAAGCATGTATTAAAGTAGATATTTGCAAAATGTAACTGAACTTCTTAATTAACAAGTAGAGGAGGAATCTGTAGCAAATGACTACTTGTTATAAGGATTATCAATATTGCCTTGCCCTGGTCTCATTTATCAAATGGAGATGCTAGGAATATTCACTTCAATCTTTGATTAGGGCATATCACAGCTAATTATCAAGAAATGATGTAACAAACATCTGATCTGGAATCTATTTTGGATTTACCTATATTGATGGTACAATGCAGCTATAATCTGAGTACATGCATATATAACAATGATGACTACTAAACGTTATTGAACACTTATGTGCCAGGCACATGCGCCAAGTCCTAAGAGCTTTTCATTTAATACAATAACTATGAGGTAAGTAATCTTACCCCTCCATTCTAAAGACAAGGAAACTGAGGCAGAGAGAGGCTAAGTATGTTTTACAAGGTCACACACCTAGGATCTATGGAACCTGGATTTGAGCCCAGGAAGTCTGACTCCCAGGCCTATCTGGAAAACAGCTGCTGAACCAGTACTCCCTCATTCTATGATTTGCTCAATACTGGTGCTTTGATGGTTATATGCAAATGGCTGATCTGTAAACATTTATTGTTAAAAAATAGCTAACAGGAGACATGTACAGAGTTCTGTGCTAGCAGCTTTACCTGCATTACCACATTCAATCCCCATAATACTCTCTCATGTAGTTACTATTAGGATATCATTGTCAGCCCCGGAAACTGAGGTTCAGAGAGGTTAAGTAACTTGTCCAAGGTTACAAAGCTGGAAAGTGGTGGAGCCCAAACCTGAGGTCTGTCTGATTTCAAAGCCCATGCTCCTATTCACTACTTTATGTTGTTAACCCAAGCCTTGCACAGGTATTCACTGACTGGTGCTCACAATGATTTCTTCTCTTCTGCCTTAAAGTAATACTAAATAATTAAAAAAAAAATTATTTTGTTGTTGAGAATATACACAGCAAAACATGTATCAATGCAACAGTTTCCACATGTACCATTTAGTGACATTGATTACAGTCTTCAAATTGAGCAACCATTCTCACCCTCCTTTTCTGAGTTGTTCCTCTTCCACTAACATAAATTCACTGCCCCCTGAGCTTCCAATCGCATCTTTCAAGTTGTTGTTATCAACTTGATCCCATATAGTTTTTAAAAGAGCATATGCTCAAGGCAGACATTTTTTACTAGTTAAGCTAAACTACTGTTTGGTTTTAAGAAGACTTTAGGGGATATTTTTGGTTTAGGATTTAAAGATTATCTCACGGCGATAGTTTCAGGGATTCATCCAATCTTCATGGCTCCAGAAAGTCTGGAGTCCGTGAGAATTTGAAATTCTGTTCTGTATTTTCCCTCTTTTTGATCAGGATTCCTCTATAGAATCGTTGATCAAAATATTCATTAATGGTAGCCGGCCACCATCCAGTTCTTCTGGTCTCATGGCAAAGGAGGCAGTTGTTCATGGAGGCAAATAGCCATACATTCCATCCCTCCTCCTATTCCTGACTCTCTTTATTCCTCTGTTGCTCCAGGTGAATAGAGACCAACTGTCGTGCTTTGGATGGTCGCCTACAAGCTTTGAAGACCTCAGTCACTATGCAACCAATTAGGAGGTCGAACAGAAGCACTAAACATGTGATTAGGCCAATTAACTTGGATGTCCCATGAACCAAATAAGTTTTTAACACCTGAGAAGTATTATACGTGTAACTTTGCAATTCCTTTCAAGAGTGATGGTGACCTCTGGGAATTTTCAGAAGGTCAAAGTCACAATCTTTTTCTTGACTCTCAAAGAATTATCTGTGGACTGGTTTGCAGGTGCTATCTGGATCACACATAACACCGCTTACTTGATGGTCTGTGATTTCTTTCCATAACCTTACCCATCAGATACTTAACCAAAAACCAAACCACATCCACTGCTGTCGAGTCGAATCCGACTCATAGCGACCCTATAGGACAGAGTAGAACTGCTTCATAGGGTTTCCAAGGAGCGCCTGTTGGATTTGAACTGCCGACCTTCCGGTTAGCAACCTGTTATTTTCTCTTAGTTTTATCCATCCTAAGGGAAGGAAAAACAAACAAACAAAAAACCTCTACAATTTACGTCTGGTTACTTACTCTCCTCTCCACTGGTGTTAACCTGCACCATAACCTTTAACCTTTCTGGAGAACCTTTTTTCTGCCAGGAGCTGTTTACTTTGTCTGCTAATTTCACAGAATCCACTGTTTCCAGCATGAAGAGATTGGGGACGGCTGTAAGGAGAAAGAGCCAACAGTGAGCAACATGCAACAAATCCTGAACTTGTAGAGGGAGAAATAATTTCCCAGAAAATGACAGTTAAATCTCAGTTCTCCTGAGAAGACGAACATCATGTGACAGTTTTATTAGATACACGTTAGACTGTCAGGACAGCCTTCTCTAATCAGGAAAGACGAATAAAGAAAAGGACTTGCTGATCCACCAGAATCAGGCAGCGTCTGTATCCAGTCTAAACTGGGTTGGCTTCAAGAGGCTACTAACTATAGAACTCCTGAGAGCAGGCTTGGTCCGACCAAGTCCGAGCTCCAACTGAGAGAAACAGGTCACGATGACAAGAAAAGGACAACCACTGGAAGTCAAAGTGCTGCCCTAGCGTGAGAGCCCCAGGTTCTTAGAACTTCCTGGGATATGCACGTCCTTATTCAACAAGGATATCAGAATGACCCACACGGAAAACTAAGTGAGAAACAGATGAAGTATATCAAAACTATCTTCTCTGTCGGCCTGACCTCAGATAAACAACAACAACAACAGAAACATTAGCTTACATTCACCGTACATCTGAAGCCCTCCAGGCAATGTTCTGATTACTTTATATGCACTGTCTCTTTTTAATCTTCACCAAAGTTCATGAAGCATTATTATCTCCATTTTACAGATGGGGAAACTGAAGCTCAGAAAGGGTAGTTTAAAAAAGTCCACAAAATTAACAAATAATAGAGCTGTGATATGAACTAAGGCAATCTGCCTCTACATTTTTCTTAATACTGAATTTGAGCTCGAACTATTTTACTTAAAAAAACATGAATTTAAAAAAAATTATAAAAAGTATGCATGCTTGATATAAAAAATTAAGCAATATATGAAGTATACGCAGTAAAAAGTCGAAGCCCTTTGCTTAGAGGTCACCAGTGATACCTTCAGGGTGAAGATTCTTCCAGATGTATTTTAGTGTCTATCCATCTAACTAAATACACGCACAAATGTACAGTTTTTCATTCTTCTTTTTTTTAATTCATAAATTGGATCACACTAACATATTATTCCACATGGTTACTTTCTCCCAGTTAACAATATATAGTGGAGATTTTCCAGATCAGTATCACAGATCCCCTGGTACTTTTTTAAAACTACAGGAGCCACAGAACGGATGACCACAATTTACTTACTATTCCTCTTACTAACAGACATTTGATTGTTTCTTATTTTTCAATATGAAAACAAAGCTTAGAGAAAGATCTTTGAGCATGTGTACAATCATTTATATTGTATAAAAAAAACAACATCAAATCTACTGCCATCAAGTCAATTCTGACTCACAGTCACCCTACAGGACAGAGTAGAACTGACCCGTAGGGTTTCCAAGGCTATAAATCTTTATGAAAGCAGACTGCCACATCTTTCTCCCACAGAGCAGCTGGTGGGTTCAAACTGCTGCCCTATTGGTTAGCAGCCAAGTGTTTTAACCACTGCGCCACCAGGGCTCCTTTTTCTATTGCATAAAGTCCTAGCATTGAAATTATTATGTTTTTATTGTGATAAATATATAAATGTAATATAACATTTGTCATTTCAACATTCTTCTTCACATGTACACTTCAGTGACATTAATTATGTTCATCGCATTGTTCAACTACCACCATTATCCGTTTCTCAATTTTTCCGCCACCCTTAAGGAGCTCAGTGACCCCTAAGCAATGAGTCTCCTTCCCCCACCCCCCTCTTTGGCCCTGGTAACCACTAATAAACTTTGGTCTATATATATTTGTTTTTCTAGATATTTCCTATAACTGGAATCATGCAATATTTGTCCTTTTGTGACTAACTTATTTCACTCAGCATGTTTTCAAGGTGCATCCATGTTGTGGCATGTATCAGGACTTCATTTCTCTTTACGTCTGAGTACTATTCCATTGTATGTAAGTAACACATTTTTGTTTATCATTTCATCTGTTGATAGACACTGTTATGGATTGAACTGTGTTCCCCCAAAATATGTGTTGTAACTCCCAGCCTCTATGCCTATGGTTATAATCCCATTTGGGAAGGGGTTGTCCATTGTATGTTAATGAGGTAGGATTAGCGTAGGGTGTGTCTTGAGTCAATGCCTTCGGAGATATAAAAGAGATTAAACAAGCAAGTGAAAGAAGCAGAGATAGGGAAGTGATATGCCAAGCCACATGAAGATTGCCCAGGAACAGAAGTTCAAAAGAGACAAGGACCTTCCCCCAGAGATGACAGACAGACAGCCTTCCCCTAGAGTCAGCACCCTGAATTTGGACTTCTAGTCTCCTAACTCTAAGAAAATAAATTTCTGTTTGTTAAAGCCACTCACTTGTGGTATTTCTGTTACAGCAGTACTGAGACAGACATTTAGGTGGGCCACCTTTTGGCTACTGTGAATGGTGCTGCAGTGAACGCTGATGTACAAGTATCCGTCTGTGTTATTGCTTTCAATTCTTTTGGGTATATATCTAATAGTGGAGTTGCTGGATCATATGATAATTCTATGTTTAACTTTTTTGAGGAACTGACAATAAAATTGATAAACCTCTAGCTATACTCATTAAAAAGAAGAGAGAAAGGACACAAATTGCCAATGTCAGGAGAGCTGATGTTACTACAGATTCTACAACTATTAAAAGGATAATAAGGTGTTATTAGAAACAACTTAGATGAAACAGACAAACTCCTTCAAAGACACAAAGTACCAAAGCTCACTCAAGAAGAAAGAGATTATACGAAAAGCCCTATGACTAGTAAAGAAATTGAAACTGTAGTTAAAAACCTTCCCACAAAGAAAACTCCAGGCTTCACTGGTGAATTCTACTAAATAGTTAAGAAAGAAAAAATACCAATTCCATGTAAATTCTTCTTTTTAGATATGAGACCAAAAGCACATTCTAAAAAAGAATAAATTGGTAAATTGGACTTGATCAAATTAAAAACTTTTGCTTTTCAAAAGACACAGTTAAGAGAATGGAAAGACAAGCTACAGACTGGGAGAAAATATTTGCAAAGTATGTATCTGATAAAGGACTCATATCTAGAATATATAAAGAACGCTCCAAATTCAACAGTAATAAAATAAACAAACCAGTTAGAAAACAGGCAAAAGCCTTGAATAGAAACTTCCAAAGAAAATACATGATGGCAAATACATAAAAGATGTTCCCCTAGGGAAATGCAAATTGAAACCTCGATGAGATACCACTACAAAGCTGTCAGAATGGCTAAATTTAAAAAGATTTATGTGGAAGAACTTGCACTCTTGTACCATGTAAAACGGTACAACCACTTTGGAAAACAGTTGGGCAGCTTCTTAAAAAGTTAAACATACACCCATACACCTATCATATGATTCAGCCATTCCACTCCTAGCAGTTTATTTCAAGAGGAAAAGAGATATATGTCCATACAAAGACTTGTAGACAACTGTTCTTAGCAACTTTATTTGTAAAAGCCAAAAAATTGGAAGCAACTCAACAGCTGAATGGATAAACAAACTGTGATATGTCTATACAATGGAATACTACTTGACAATAAAATGGAACAAACCACTGATATACGCAACATGGATGAATTTCAAAATAATTATGCTAACAGAAAGAAGTCAGACAAAAAAAAGAGTACATACTTTATGATTCCATTTATATAAAACTCTAAAAAATGTAAACTAATGTATAATGACAGAAAGCAGATCAGTGAAGGGAAGGGGAATTGGAGATGGATGGGACAGATGAACTTAAAAGAAAGATGAGGAAACTTCTGAGGTGATGGATACGTTCGCTATCTTGACTGCTGTGATGATTTCATGAGTCTATACACATACACATGTATATATATGGAGCCCTGGTGATGCAGTGGTTAAGCCTTCAGCTGCTAACCAAAAGGTCAGAAGTTTGAATCCACCAGCCACTCCTTGGAAATCCTATGGGGCTGTCCTATGGGGTCGCTATGAGTTGGAATTAACTTGATGACAATGGGTTTATGTATACATAAATACGTATACATATGCGTGTCAAAACTTATCAAATTGTATACTTTAAATGTGTGCATTTTAAAATATGTCAGTCATGCTTCGATAATGTTGTTTAAAAAAAAAGTTATTTTAAATTCTGACCTTGAGAGAAATAAGTATTCAGCTACTCAAGAAGAGCTTCATGTGTCATGTCATATGGTTAAGTCTTTCTGTAGTTAATTCTTAATTTTATTCTTTGTTTAAGGCAAAAAAGGACAGAAACGTCTCTTTTGCAAGCTGAAAAATTTTATGGGCAATAATTCTTTACAATTTATTTGAAAGACTGACAAATAATACCTAACAAGAAATAGGCTAGGTATCTAAGTATCTATAATCCAGGTAATTAAGAGTTCACTCTGCTCTTGTTGTGATGTTTTCTCCTTTTGTTAAGAAGTAAGACTTCCCTCCCAAAAGAAACTCCAAAACACAAATAATGAACTCCATGTATTTTAAAAACTGTTCTCTCTGCCACAGAAGGTAGTTAGTACAAGAGATGTAACTATGAAGAATTATGTCTTTATAGTTAGATTTTTATCTTACCCATCAATTTGTTGACATTTTGTTTCTGTAAGTGGCCAATAAAGTGCCATTTGATCTCAGGACATGAAGACAGAATCTGTAGGGAAAACAAGTAACTATGTTTGACTCAGATTTTATGACGGTCTTGCAGGCTCAAACTCCTTGCACACTCTCCTCTGCCTTTCATATCTATCCTCTGTTACTTAAATGCAATGAACCATCACTACCATCTTCAGCCAGCCTCCTAATGAGATGAAAGGATACTTAAGAGAAAAACCTTAAAGCTCTTGTTCTTTTTTCTCTCCACCCCCTTCTTCCCATCAACTCCCTCCAACTTTTGACATCACCAATTAAAGAGGAACTGATCTGTGCTTTCAAACTCAAAACCATCCAAGATTACAGCAAACTCCTAAACTCACTATTTCCAAAAGCCACAAGAGAGAAAACTATAAGGTCTGAATAAGAAAAAAGCTAGCTAAGAAAAATTTAGGGCTCAAGGTGAAAAACATCCCCTTCCCCGAACTCAACATCCTGCTCTAAAACCCAACCACCAACATGGGTCTAATTTTCAACTGAAGAGCCAAGATTATACATAAACTAAGGAATTCAGATGTCTACTTACTTTAGGATTTGATGCTTTTTCTAGCAGTTCCTGAACCTAAGGGTCAAAACAGAACAAGTCAGAAGCCTGGCAATCGTGCCTCTTCCAAAGGCACTATGGAAAAGAGCTCTTACATAGTTCTCCCCGAAAGTGCGCTGGCCATGACTGTATGCTTCAATCACCATGTCTGCAGGTTTGGTTTTGCTGACGGCGACTAGCCGGGGCTGGACAGCTGGGAGATCCTGCCAATAAGGAAAGAGCCAGATGAGTGAATGTTTGAGAACAGAATCCCAGTAAGTCCTGGCAAAGATCTCATCTTGGTATTTGGTAAGATTCATTTTTCTGATGCTGCAGGGAGCATAATGTTGATCAAATGTCTTTCATATGCATAATATTTCAATCAAATGTGTCATTGGCCTTCATATCTAGCAGAAGTCATTTCTCCCTCAGGAGAGCTGAGCGGGTAAGTTAAAGGAGTATTTCCTTAAAGTATAGTCTTTGCGCAACTGCATTCACATCACCTGGGCTCCACTTCAGACCTACTGGATCTGAAACGTTGGGACTTGGGTCTGACAATCTCCTCTTCAACAAACTCTCCAGGTGATGTTTTTGCATGCTGTGGGTGGAGGTTTAAGAATCGCTTCAGTAAGAGAAGGTAACACTCTGACTAGAAGGGAGGCTACTTTAGTTTCTGAAACCCCAGGATTAAACAGTTTTGGAAACCCATTCTGTATTGAACCATTTGTCATTATGGCTCCTTGTGTGTTTATCTCACTAAAATTTAGATGTGGGTGGTGAAAGAGAAAAGAGAATCTTTTGGAACTTACGCCAAAGTGCTCAAAAGGGGATTAAATTCCTCTTTAGCCTAATATGGTGAAACCGGTGAAAGCCGGAACTTGACAGGACTGCCTTGTTTTTCTTGGTCTCGCAAGTTTTCTGCCTTGCGGGGTGCAGTCTACCACTTTCTATTAGTGGAAAAATATTTTAGTTTTCCTTCTCTGAGAGGTTTCTGCCTTATACAAGTTTTGGCTTTAGCAGGTTCTACTGTACTTGGTTCCCTCCTCATAGTTCTGAACTGGTGACTGTTGCTTAGGGTTCAATGAACCATTAAATAGACCCAGATGTAAAATTAAAAGCATCCATTCTACTGTGACAGTAGCAGACAAGAAAGGGTGTGTTCTTAAAATCCAAAGGCTCATCAATGTGAGACGGCCCACGTTATTCTTGCATCCATTTCTATGGAGGGAAGGCCTTGATCACCCTCTTGGGCATCCTGTAACATCCATCAGCCAAGTGTCACCCACTGAGTTGGCCTCACTGATGCTGAGGACATAAAGAGGCAGGTGCGTTGACTGTGCTCTTTTTGGTAGCTCAGCTCCAAACAGCTTAGAAGTTGCTTTCGAAGCGTTTTCTTCCTTATCATAACAGAAAAGACAGAGGCAATAGAGCCAAGGACAGGAAAGAATCCCACATTAGACACTGTACATTCCCATCAGGAAGACAGAAGGAATACACAGAGTCACTTTACCAAAAAGAACTGGTGGACGTTCAACCATTTCAGGAGGTAGCATATGATCAGGAACTGATGGTACTGAAGGAAGAAGTCCAAGCTGCACTGAAGGCACTTGTGAAAAACAAGGCTCCAGGAATTGACAGAATACCAACTGAGATGTTTCAACAAATGGATGCAGTGCTGAAGTGCTCACTTGTCTATGCCAAGAAATTTGGAAGACAGCTACCTGGCCAACTGACTGGAAGAGATCCATATTTATGCCAATTCTCAAGAAAGGTGAGCCAACCAAACACGGAAATTATTGAACAATATCATTAATATCACACGCAAGTAAAATTTTGCTGAAGATCATCTGAAAGCAGCTGCAGCAGTGTATCGACAGGGAACTGCCGAAATTCAAGCCAGATTCAGAATAGGACGTGGAACAAGGGATATCATTGCTGATCTCAAATGGATTATGGCTGAAAGCAGGGAATACAAGAAAGATGTTCACCTGCGTTTCACTGACGGTGCAAAGGCATTCAACTGTGTGGATCATAACAAATTATGGATAACGTTGCGAAGAATGGGAATTCAAGAAGACTTAATTGTGCTCATGAGGAACTTGTACACAGATCAAGAGGCAGCTGTTTGAACAGAACAAGGGGATACTGCGCGGTTTAAAGTCAGGAAAGGTGTGCGTCAGGGCTGTATCCTTTCACCATACTTATTCAGTCTGAATGCTGAGCAAATAATCTGAGAAGCTGGGCTATATGAAGAAGAATGGGGCATCGGGATTGGAGGAATACTCATTAACAACATGCGTTACGAAGGTGACACAACTTTGCTTACTGAAAGTGAAGAGGACTTGAAGCTCTTATTAATGAAGAATAAAGACTACAGCCTTCAGTATGGATTACATTTCAACATAAACAAAACAAAAATCCTCACAACTGGACCAATAAGCAACATCATGATAAACGGAGAAAAGACTGAAGTTTTCAAGGATTTCATTTTACTTGGATCCACAATCAACCAAGCAGCAGTCAAGAAATCAAACAACACATTGCATTAGGCAAATCTGCTGCAAAAGATCTCTTTCAAGTGTTAAAAAGCAAAGATGTCACCTTGAAGACTTAAAGTGCGCCTGACCCAAGCCATGATGTTTTCAATTGCCTCATATGCATGGGAAAGCTGGACAATGAATAAGGAATACTGAAGAATTGATACCTTTGAATTGTGGTGTTTTTAACATTGAATATACCACTGACTGCCAAAAGAATGAACAAATCTGCCTTGGAAAAAGTACAACCAGAAAGCTCCTTAGAAGCAAGGAAGGTGAGACTACACATACTTTGGACGTGTTATCAGGAGGGATCAATCCCTGGAGAATGACATCATGCCTGGTGAAGTTGAGCGTCAGCGAAAAAGCGGAAGACCCTCAACAAGATGGACTTACACAGTGGTCTCAACAATGGGCTCAAGCATGAAAACAATTGTGAGGATGGCGTAGGACCAGGCAGTGTTTTGTTCTGTTGTACACAGCGTCACTATGAGTTGGCAGACTCAACAGCACCTAACAACAACAATTCCCATCACCCAATGGGCACTTGAAAGGGCTCTGTCTAATGACCACCACGGTAAAATAAGCAAGCAGCTCACATCCAAATTGCCTTATATACTTTATCACGAGCTCAGAGCACCTCCTACAGTTCTCATCCACACCATCAGTCCTGAAGCAGGGATATACAGATCTATGAATTAGGTGACCATACATCTTGGTTTGCTGCAACAGTCTTGGCTTACTCCTAAGGTCCTGGTGTAATTATTAATACTGTCCCCGTTTACTCAAAAGTGGCCTTAGGGTAACCATATAATTTATTGTCCAATCTATAAAGCAAGAACCAGTGGCAGAAATGCGATCAGGACTGAAAAACTCTATAGACTCAGGACTAAGACTTCCCATGGCCATAACATGAAGAGCAGGATTTCCCTGCATTCTGTTATAACCCAATCACACAGAGGCAAAAGGAGAAGAGAGTCATCTACTCTTCTATAGTTCAGTCTTCATGTATCCCACCCTCTGAATTTTCACACAGTTAAGAATCACAGTACTCAGTTAGCAGAAAGTCTCCTCTTCCTCCTTTCTGAGGGCTACCTTACCAGGAAAACACAAAACAAAACAACAGTTGCCATCGAGTCAGTTGTGACTCATGGTGACCCCATGTGTGTCAGAGTGGAACTGTGCTCCATAGGATTTTCAATGGCTGATTTTTCAGAAGTAGACTGGGTGGTGCAAACAGATAATATGCTTGGCCACTAGCCAAAAGGTTGGAGATTTGAGTCCACCCCAAGGTGCCTCAGAAGAAAGGCCTGGCAATCTACTTCTGAAAAATCAGCCATTGAAAACCCTACGGAGCACAGTTCCACTGACACACGTGGGGTCACCATGAGTCAGAAATGACTCAATGGCAACTGTTGTTTTGTTTTTCCTGGTAAGGCAGCCCTCAGAAGGGAGGAAGACGAGACTGTCTGCTAACTGACCTGACTCCATCATGTCAATTGCCTGACTCCTTCAGTATTTGAGAATACTGTGATTCTAAGTTACCAGCCTCTTTTACGAGACCATGTCGTAACTCCCAGAATTATGCTGATGGATGATGGTTTCTAGAGAAAAAAGTGGAACAGGCAGCCCATCTGCCTGAATTACCCTGGGGAGAACCAGGGACTCCCTAGATTCTTCTTGGAGAATCACTGAGAATCATAGAACATTAACTCCAGAAGGGAGCTTAAAGCTTTCAGAGCTCATCCAGTTACCTGTACAGATGAGGAAACCAAGAGAGCCGGAGTAGTTAAGTAACTTGTTCAAGGTAACAGCTAATTAGTGGCCAAAGAAGGACTACCATACAGCTCTTCTGCCTCCAGGCCAGCATTCTGAGTACTACACCCATAAATGCTTGATTGGAGAAACCTCTGACCTCTCTGTTCACGTCTGTCTCACTGCACACCATTCAGCTTAAACTTGCACGAGGAGGATAATGCCTCTTGAACTAATGAAATTCCAAGGGGGAAAAAACATATATAAGGAACAAATCTCTCCTTAAACTGTTTGGGATTGGATGTCACAGCTCCCTCCTGCTCCAAAGGCGCAAGCGCAGCTCTGTAGTGCCTGCAAAGTACCGCCAATCCACCCTCTCCTTAACCTGCGGGTGGAACGGACATTTACTGAGCATCAACAGCTGCCTGACACGTGACTTCGGGTGGATCTGGCGTCCTCTGGGTGCTCTTGTATCAGACTTCTTTTCTTGCAGTTCTGGGCAGAGCCAAGGCTGTCGACTCCTATACTAAGCGGGATGGGCAAATGGCTGCGATACTGGAGACGGTCACCCTCCTGGGGTAGCGGGTCTCTTCTGCTCCCCCTAAGCCAATCTCCAGAAAACATGACAGACTAATCGCGGCGTCGCTGAGGAAACCCTTCGCAGGCCTTTTGCGGGCTGTGCAACCCCCACCAATGCCAAGGCGTCGGCCGGGTCCCGCCCCTCCGGGAGACCCATCTGCGTCACCGTGACGACCCATTCCCACGCAGGTGTCCCCCTCCTCACAGCAGCCGCCCACCGTCCCCACGCGGACCCCTTCCTCACCCGTGGCCGCCGCGCCACCGCCTGCTGAACACGCTCGTTCACCGTCCGCAGGGCGAATCCAATTCCCAGCTCCGCCGACATCCCGCCAGCTCTCCACATCCCCGGTAACCAACGCCGAGCCCCAGACGCCAGGCACCCACAGCCGGAGACCACTTTCCGGTCCCGCCCAGCTCACACCTCCGTGGAGCCCAATCACCGCTTACCACCGAGTTGTCTCACCCAATGAACACCCGGCATCGCGGGGCGGGAAGGGCGTAGGGGCGGCCAGCTTCCTAGCGGCGGCCATGTTGGGGAGGTCGCCCACGGTCCTCGAGGTGTAAAAACTGGTGAGTCCCTGTTACGGGGCTCGGGGCGTAGAAGCGAGGGAGCCGTGGTCGCCGGGCGGGGTTTCTAGTGCCGCCAGGCGAGTGGTCTTTGCTTTCCAACTACCTGACCCGCTGCCCTGTCCCACTGTCTCCGTGAAAGGGACTTACCTGGAGCAAAAATGCCTGCCTGTTCTCAGAGTTCTATTCCATTTCAAAATGGCTTTACAAGGATGGAGGAGCTTAGCTTTCTGTGCGAAGGGACCAGGATTAGAAGCTGCTAGAGTGGGAGGCTGGCTTTTAGTATTTCAGATGATTCTTGTGAGGAACGTTAAGAGATGTAAAACTCTTCGTAAAAAAAAAACAAGTATGACTCAAATGTATGGTTATTTTAATTTTGTCATCCTTTAGACCAGTGCTGTCCAATAGAAATATGCGAGCGACGTACATAATTCTAAAATTTCTAGTAGACTATAATAAAGTTTCTTTTAAAGAGTTGAAAAATTTTAATAACATTTTATTTAACCCAGTATATCCAAAATAATAGACATGTAGTCAATAGAAAAAATTAATATTTTACGTTTTTATTGTACCTAGTCTCTGAAATCTGGTGTATATTTTTCACTTACAGTGCGCCTCAATTTGAGCTACCCGTATTTCCAGTGGTCAGGGGCCACCTGTGACTGGTGCTGCCCTATCGGAGAGCACAGCTGTAGACAGTCCAGCGAGGGCTCAGCACACATTCAGTCCAATTCTTGTGTCTCTTATGTGTCCAGCTTTGGGCAATATGAAGGTCATAAACTTGATGAGACAAACACCACAAAGGCTAACACAGTAAAATGCTACATTTAAAATCAGATGGTGAAATATAGGGTTGCTATGAGTCGGAATAGACTCCACATATGGGTTTGGTGTTTTGGGTATGAGCAAGTTGAAAGAGATCAATTTTATTATGTGAAGTACATTTGGCTGCAATTATTGAGAGTCTCAAATATTCTGTTTAATGAAGTGAGATGTTAACATCGGAGCGAGAAGGCTGAAGTTTGTTCTCTAGGTGGTCTTGTCTTGAGGTGACTGGGCGCCTTAAGAGTCTTCTGGAACCAAGGGGCAATACTCTCAAACCTTCCCAGACCCCAGGGAATTGAGAGGCATTTCACATCTGCTCTGTGAAAATCACTTTGAGCAGAACCTTGGGTCCTTGCAATAAGGAACTTTTTTTTTTTTTTGGCATCTCTGGTCATTTACCATAGTATACGTAACTGGGTTATTTGTGAACTAGGGTTGCCAAAGATACTGGGCATAATTGTATTATTCAAATTAAATGTCTCTGGACTTGATACATTTCTACTCCTACCAAAGTGATAAAAACTTAAAAATGACCAGAATAGCCCTTCTAGTATGAGCATGATAGTTTGGCTAACTGGAAGGAGTTAGCCACAGTTTAAGTGGTGAAGAAACGAAGGGGATTATGGTGAGGGGGGTCATTGTGAAGGAAGGTGTAGAGAAAGGACTGGGTGAGCATGAAATACTTTAAGTGATAGGCTATCTGGAAAACATTTTAAAAATCATAAATACCTCAGAGATCTAGGGAATGTATAATCCAGGGTGACAGGTCATTATGACAAGCAGTAGTATCTTTCTTAAGTTACAAGGTCATCCTCTCCCTCCTTCATTCCCCCTCCCCTCCAAACAAAAAAAACCCAAACCCTTTGCAGTCTCATCGATTCTGGCTTATAGTGACCCTATAGGACAGAGTAAAACTGCCCCATTGGGTTCCCAAAGAGCAGCTCGTGGATTGGAACTGCCGACCTTTTGGTTAGCAGCCAAATGCTTAACAACTGTGCCACCCTCCCCTCCAGGGTATGGTATATGTGTGTGGTTCTCAAAAAAACATCAGAAGAATGATTTCAACCTTCAATTTTCTGCTAAAAAACCACTTACTAAAGTGCTGTGTCCAAAGCAAGAGCAAGTGCTCAATGAATGTCATTCAGTGAACATTTACTGAGGATTTACTCTGTCAAAGTACCTTGGGGGAGACCAGGATGAGTAAGAGAGGCTCTCATCCTCAGTGAGTACAGTTTACTGTGGAACCAAGGCTTGTTCACTAGTACAGTGCAGAAAGCAATGAGCACCACGTGACACTTCAGGGAGGGAGAGATCATGTTTGGCTTGGAGGATAGAGGAAGAGCTTTTAGGAGGCAGCACTTGAGTTGGCCCTTGAAGGATGCTTATGACTAGGACTTGCAGAAGATTATCAGAGAGTAGACCTTATTCTTAGTGATAGCTATAGGCTTGGATTTTGTGCCTAACTACTTGGGCCCCAGATCCTCATCTGTAAAGAGTTTAGACTTGATTCAGTTCTAAGAAGCTTTTCATTTCTAACAGTTATTCTATGACCTTATGAAACTGGAAATAGAGACAAAAAGATCACGGTGACCCAGTCCCATTATCATTTCACATTTTCCAATTTCTTTACTTCTTAGTCGTGCTTTTGGGTAAATTTTATTCCACTTCCTTTTGCTCTTAATATTCTTGTTTAGTTTCTTTTCTTCCTCTGCCTGGGACATTAACAATCCAGTTTAACCTTTTAATCCTAACTACCTAAACCTTGAAAAATGCAAGTCTGAAATCACCCATTACCAGTAATTGTCTTTGAATTGCTCCAATAATTTGCAATGACAAAAGGGAACTGAGAGATTAAAAAGCCAAATAGCCAGAGGAAGAGATTTTCTAAACAATCAAAACATGGCATACTTACTCACCGTAAATGCCATTGAACTTTTAAAATACTCACCTCTAGTCTAAGGCCTTGAATTATGAAGAAAGCACATGGATTTTAAAATTGTTTCCTTCTGATCCTACTGTGATTCTTTTGGGTGGATAAGTAAGATTAAAATAATAGAAAATTACTGTTGCCTGGTTACTTGGTTCCAAAGAGAAATGGAGAAATAATGCCCGTGTCCCAGTTTAAATGAATTCAGGTAGAGTAGCCACGACAGCAATCCCTCAGCAAACATGCTGTCACATTTGGCTTTTGAAATGTCAACATAGATTCCAGAACCCTAGACCTGGGGAGGACCTTTAGAGATCATCTGATCTTTCATATAGACAGAATGACATTTAAACCATCCCAGACACAGAATCTCCCCAATTTCTGAAGACCATCAGAGAAGAAAACATTATCCGTGCTAATTCCTGGATTTATTTTCTATTTGTAGATAACTACTTCTCCCCCAGTTCAAATTTTAGCCAGTCTTATGTTAAGTAAATTCTTTTAAAATACTCTATTCTACAAGCTAATTTCCTTTTCTTTGGTCTTTGTAGAGCCAGACAACAACTGATCATTATGTGACTTTAATTTAGTTGTTAAATTCCTTTCCTGATTTTTCTGGGGTCAACCCGTGAGTTTTATTTTTTAACTCTTTTCTTTTTGGCTTTACCATTTTGTTTTCTCTCTAGCCTCTTTGAGTCCTTTTTTAACTGGGGCCCAGAACTGGACAGTTCCTCTCAATAGGGCGTAACCATCGCAGAGCACACTAGATTACAGCCTGTTTTCTACACGCTGCGTTTCTGTAGAGGTGTATTTCTCTGCTGCAGTGTACTGCTATCTTCTTCCTCTCTGCACTATCTTTTTTATAATCTTATGCTATTTTATTACATTGATTTTTGACTTTTCACTGAGTGGTACCCACTTGATAGTCGTGTTTTCTAGTCGATTGAAAATAAGTTATTTTTGCACTCTTATACATGCTAGGCACAGTGTTAAGCCCTTTACATGCATTATTTGATTTAATCTACACAACCCATTTTATAGATGATGAAACTGAGGCCTAGAGAGGTTGAAGAACTCATTCACCCGCACAGTTAGAAGGTGGTAGGGCAGGGATTTGAACCTTGGCAGTTTAACTGCAGTGACTACACTCTTAACCTACCTGTATAATTGTAAGGTCCTATTATTTGCATAACAGCCTCTGAAACTAATTGAAAAAGTTTGAGAAGACCATAAAATAAGCTGAGAAAGGGCTGGACCACGGTTGCCAGATTTAGCAATAAAAATCCAAGACACCCAGTTAAATCTGAATTTTAGTAACTTTTTTAGCACCAAGCCATGATACCTTCAGTTGCTCCGTATGTATGCGAAAGCTGAACAATGAATAAGGAAGACTGAAGAAGAACTGACACCTCTGAATTATGGTGCTGGCGAAGAATACTGAATATACCATGAACTGCCAGAAGAATGAACAAATCTGTCTTGGAAGAAGTACAGCCATAGTGCTCCTTGAAGTGAGGGTGGCAAGACTCCATCTCATGTACTTTGGAAATGTTATCTGGAGGGACCACTTCCTGGAGAAGAACATCATGCTCAGTAAGGTAGAGGGTCAGCGAAAAAGAGGAAGACCTTTAACAAGATGAACTGACACAGTGGCTGCAACAATGGGCTCAAACATAGCAATGATTGTGAGGATGGCACAGGACTGGGCAGTGTTTTATTCTGTTGTACCCAGGGTTACTATGAGTCAGAATTGACTCGATGGCACCTAACAACAACATGTCCTATGCAGTATCTGGGATATACTTACACTACAAATTATTGATAGTTTATCTGAAATGAAAATTTAACAGGGCATCCTGTATTTTACTTGGCAACACTAGGCTAAGTGGTTTTTCAGAGTAGAGACTGGGACTTCTCCACTGAATTGATACCAAAATGAGTTTGGGGCCAATTGAAAATATCTCTGCCCTTTGGAGTAGAACTGCAGAGGTATATGAATTCTTTAAAATTATAAATCTCTAAAGCATCTACCAAGAATTATGCCATGTTCACAAATTCGGTGCTCCCTGTTTCTATGTTGATAAGGGGGACAGATTTTCATCTGAATAGATTTTCAGGGAGATCTTGTATTTAAACTACTAGGCAGGGTTTTTTTTTAATGTCACCTATCTTAGTATTTGCTGTAGCTAAATTTCACGTTAGTAAAAAAGTAAATACAAAGACATTTTATTTAGCAAGACTGAAAATAAAACTAAGACATAAATTCACACAAGACCTTTAGTGCTGTCCAAAACAATTCTTCCAGCTATCAACTCACAGCAATTACTCCAGCAGTGTCATTTACAGAATGATTAATATAACAATAATTTCCCAGTTACAAGGGGGGTCGTTAAGCCCTCAGGGATCTTTGAAAGTAGAATCAGCCTGACTGTTCAATCACGAGCCTACACAAAAGCAGAAATAAAAGGGAATGGCAATATAAACACAAAATAATTGGTTATTACCTCTTTATATATGGAAACAATAGAAAGAGTGGTTAGGCCTCTGTAGGACAGAACTAAAGAAGCAGTGGTTAAGTTCACAGACACAGAACAGCCACTAGCCAAGTTACAGTTTATCCTAAGTAAAACTTCAACGCCGAAGCTGGTAAACACCATCGTCTTACTTTCACTATTTACTCTTTATAAATGGTGACGTTATCAGTGTTGAAAGATACACAGACTCACAGACATCACTACAGATCACTTGTAAAACTACTTTTTTTGTGATGAATACAATGCTAAGATTCTTTCAGTGATTTTTTTCCCCCTCAACTTACTATGATCATAGGACTCCTCTAAATCTATTTTACTTTTGTCATATAAAAATTAACAAACTTTGGCTTCCTTGCACACATTCTGTCCTCATATTAAAAAAGTGATTAAAAACAGCACTGACTATGAATCATTTCTGCAAAGTTTAATGAGTGAGAAACATTCAACCAAGGTGACTTTTCCTTGGAAAATCCTACAAAAACTGAATTTTATGAAGTTATTTATTTTGATAAGAACAGGAGTTCCGTTTATAAATAGCAGCCATGACGCTACTGCCTACAAAATCGCAGGCTGTCACAGTTTACATGTTTAGAATTCAAACGTTTTAAGATCAGATTTTCTAGTAAGTGTTAAAAAAAAAACAAAGACACAGCAGACAGATGGGTTACTTGCCCTATGCTAAGGAAACAGTTAAATTCCATGATTTTACTTTTCAGGCAGGTACAGGCAACACTGGGTTTAAGACAATGAGTACAACATTCATGTTTTTGTTTGAGGAAGTGACAGTAACACCGAGGGGGTGGGGCAGTTGCAGCAGGAGTTTACTCTTGAGGCTCTTTTGTGGTTGAAGTGTATCTAGTGCAAAGGACAAACTAACACTGAATGTTAGTACTAGAGAGACTTTCAAGTTAGGAACCTGAGCAAAACGTGCTGTTGAGAGAGGCTGAGATATCCCTGCTCCTGATTCTACTGTAGTGAAACAGTGTTTTCTGAGGCTCATGCAGCGAGAGATCAGAGGAGAGAAGCAGACAAATATGTAAATTGGGATGCTGGACCTGCCACATTGCTCTTAGCAAGTGACCAATGGCACTGAAATGGGAGGAAATGAGCGATCTTAATGGACACCCTATACTGGTCTTGGGAAACTGACCACCTTCTGCAAGAACTCTTGAGCACAATTAAATCTGTCACTCCCCAGGAACATTTTGATGCCTGCACAGAGTGTGACCAGGACCAGTGGCTTGAGAATTCTGAGTCCCAGGAATTAGAACAGAGATGAGCAATATTTGAAGCAATGGGAGTTACTGGTCTGTAACTTCCTAGGTAGGCCGGATGCTCTTCAAACTCCTGACAAGCTGGTACTACTTAGGAGCAAGCTGGCTGGAGTTCCAGCTTGAGAAAAGGCCATTCCATAAGCCAGAAATGTGGGCATGGGACCAAATAGGAGGTGGGGATCTGTGCCAGAAAATAACATTCATATTATTCACATAGGAAGGAGGGGTATGACGGGAGTCTCAGAGGGCAGCTAATAAGGTGAAATCCTAAGCCAGAGCTGGTCATGGAGACCCAACCCATTGCTGTCGAGTTGATTCTGACTCATAGCCACCCTACAGGACAGAGAAGAACTGCCCCATAGTGTTTCCAAGGAGTGGCTGGTAGATTCGAACTGCCTTTCTTTTAGTTAGCAGCCGAGCTCTTAACTACTATGCCACCAGGGCTCCTGGTTATGGATAGTACCTTGCACGTTAACTCCAAATAACTGTCCTCCACTTAATACTGCTGTACACAACTCAAGGGCTAGAACGGCCTCCTCCCCTGCACTCACTTCTGGATATAAGAAGAAAGCTTCTTTCATCTTTGTGCCCCCCTGACCCTGAATCTCCCAGTGTGGCTCAAATTTTTCCAAGTAGTAAGGAAAAATAAACATTTTAAACTGATTTTGGTGCAACCATTCCAACCCAGGGACTTGGGCATGAACTTGGACTTACATTCACATAGCTGTCTCTAGAGATGTGACATTCAGTCTGACCCGACTGGAGCCCTGGATTAAAAAACACATGTTACTGAGGGCTCCCTTTATCACTACATCAGACAAATCTCACTCCCAGCACAAGCCATAGGCAATTAGACTAGGAAGTCTCTTGGATGACCTTTCTTCCTCTTCTGTACACGATATCAGAGCTCTTCAATGTGGAATCTCCACAACAATAAAGACACTGGATCTCAAGGTACATAATCTGCCAAGCAGGTACAGCTAATAGATACAATGACTCCCCTTCAGCAGCTATGAAGACACTTGAGTGTTTGTTCTGTCTTCTTGATGCTGACTGGAACCAGCAAACAGATTGAGGGAAAAAAACCAATCAGAGGATAGGTGAAAAGTTCCAAAAAGAATTGTGTGGTGGTGCCCAAACACTGACTCTGGAAATGTCATCAGAAACCACCACACTCTTTAAATGCTAGGGCAAGAAGGGGAGTGTATAGAAAACCTTGCAAAACCTAGCACCAGTTCCTGCTTTTGAGGGTTCAAGACAGCACACCCATACAGACAAAACTGCCAGGAAAGTCAAACATTCTCTGCAGCTGTTTCTCCATGGCTCTCCCGGCAAACTTATAAGCACATTATTTGCTCAGTTGCTGAGCCTCACCCACAGACACCTCTCACCTACAGACACCTCCCACCTGGGAGGCAGGGGTGAGAAAATTGGACCACGTTTTCCCAAATAAGAGAAATCAAGTCACCTGGAGGCTACATCCTACATTTCCTCCAGCATCCCTAGTAAGCCAGCTTTCAAGGGTCAAAATTAGTACCTGGAGATGCAAGGTTAAATGGTTTACAAATCTTATCGGAAGTTAAATTACCTACTCACCTGAATAAACTCCCAAATCATCAGCTCCCCACCCCCCTTACCAGGAAGGGTAGTAGATTTAAGTCCCTTTCTTCTTTTTCACCATAGTACCTTGAAGTGAGTCAAAGCAGGTAGTGTGGGAGGGAGGGGACATTCTGGTTCATCATTAAAAAATAAAGATTTCTTCAAGTGTCATCTGAGGTTGTATAAAAACATTTTCAGTTCCCCTCAGTGGCTGCCTCTAAGGGCTCCTCCTCTTCTAAGTCAAAACTCAGCTTGTCAGCCAGCCTCTCAAACTGCTTGCCCAGGCCGCCTGCAGAGTCTACAAACATGTTAGGGATGTCTTTGCCAAAGTAAATCTTGCTGTTGGAAGCAATTGCCTTGTACTTCATCAGCTGCAGATATTCAGGGGTCAGCTTCAGCTGTACAAAAAAAAAACAAAACAAAAAGTAAAGATGACTTCGCTGAAGCCAGATTCCAGCAAACTCTGGGTGGCACCTCTTCAATTTTCACATGGAGAGGGTCTCTGTCAAAGAAATACTCCCCTCTCTACTTTTCCTAGTCTCACTACTACATTAGTAACAGAGCAACCCCTTCTCTAAGAATGTAACCTCAGATCTGCAAGCCCCGGGTTGGAAGAGTTTTAGAAGTTTCCAGGTTTAACAGAAAAATTAAACTTCTATCAAGGCACCATTAAGAAAGAGGGAAGCAGCTGTCCCACACAGCACAGCAGTCATCAGTTCTGGCCATGAGGGGCTCTGGCTGGTGGTGGTCACCCAACCCTGGGGACTCTCAAGCAATATAAACCTAAACTCATATATACCTTCTCTTCAACAGGCTGGGCTAGGCCTTTACCTTATTTGCTTCGGCTATTTTCATAGCAGTATAGCACTCAGCATCAGCCTTTGCCTTCTCCCGGGCCAGAAACGCAGCATCTAAGGAGGGAAAGAATGCAAGGAACTGGAAGAAGTACAACAGGGTGGTATGCAGGAGTGCAGGAGCTATCAGACACCTGTTTTCTGGTCCCTGTATATTTTCTCCTGATTGCCTTCGTGACCTTGAGGAGGCTGCCTCCCCCCATCCCCCGCCACCTGGTGCTTAGACTTCCTCATCTATGGAACTGGGAAAAAACCACTTTTTTCCTATTCTACAAATTGTTGTAAGGATCAAACAAGATGAAAAAGTGCTTTGAAAGCATCTTTCCATGATAGGGACTATGAGCAAGTCTGTTGCCATGCCCAAAACATAAACTTCGCTAGCCATTATTGGAGGCAAAAAAAAAAAAAAAAAAGCACTACTATCCTGTTTCCACATGACTGCATCCTTTAGAGTAGCTTTGGGAAGCAAACAGTCTCAACCTCCAGTTCCACAATGTACCACCTCTCATCTCTCTCGTGTTCTATAGCAAAAGCAAGAGACCCAACGAAGGTTCCAAATATGGCTGGGGCAGATCTACCCTAAACCGGAATATACCAGGGGCCACAAATAAAATACACCTTTCTCATTTATTGACACAATTAGGTTCCAAAGACCAGGCAGTTAGGCAAAAATTGGCATTACAAGAAAAAGGAAGATGACCACATCAGATCACAAAATGGAGGATGACTACATCATTACATAACTGCCAAACCACTGAGAATCATGGCCCAGTCAACATGACACATAACCTTAACCGTCACAGCCAGTGTTACTCTCATGTCGCACCTTGGCATTCGTTACTGCCAGATGTACGTCGTTAATATGCGCAAAATAGTCAGATAGTAGATGTTTTACTATTGTCGTAAATGTGAAATATTGGATAATAAGATAGTCACTAAGTGAGGAGTGGCTGGAAATATAAATAGGTCGGTCTCTCCCCAACTCTGTTTCCCTTCTATTTCCATTAATCATTTCACAAAAAGTTCCTAATTAATACTGGTTAAGATGGTATAACTCTGATAGAGAATTACATGCCATGGGCCAGACCAACAGCTGTTTGGATTAAAATCTATCTAAACTGCCACTATGCAAGCACTATACTTCCCTGGTCTGCTCTAAGCCTAGCTTTCTGTCAAGTAAATAGAATACTTTTGATATTTCCTTCCTTGCCTCAGGAATGTGGCCAGCCTCATGTGAGTAATATCTGTAGCAAAAAGCCTGGGAAGAAAGATCAGTCTGTGGGTGGGTTCTCACTGCATGCTCTCAGCATGACCCTGGGGTGGAGGGAGACGAAGTGTGACGAACCTGTAGTCTGGCTGAGGTTCGGGCTGTCATGCAGCTGACTCAACTGGTGACATGTATTTATAAGAAATAAAAATGTGTTGTTCAGCTGAGAGCTCCCTGATGAGAAGCCAATGATTTGTGAAATCCTAATTGGCTCCTCAACAGGCCCCTGCAAAGCCTGACAGGCCCCATAATGAGTATAATGGGACACAGCACTTTGTAGCTTGAAGGCTGGGCCCTGCAGTCCCATTTTTGTGCTGGAATTTACTTGACATAGGCACCACGTGAAGTGAAAGGTGGGCGGTGAGAATGAGGTGAGGGCTTAGGGGTGGGGCACTGAAGGAGAATGGTATTCAGAAAAGCCAGTAAAGAAAACACTTCTTTCCAGCTCAAGTGCTGTTGATGCTGAAAAGGTATCTTCTTCAAACCAGGCTAACATCTACACAGATCTTGAGAGAAGACTGAGAAGCTGAAAATGTGTCTGAGGAGGAGGGTGTAAGGCATGAAAGAGAGCTGCTGTTTTGGCCGAGCTCCTCAGTTTACTTCCAATGTGCTGGGGCCTCTGCTAGACTGTGAACACCAAGACAGCAGGGACCACCTGATTTTCCTTTTTCTTATGCCTGACAAAATGTCTTGCACATAATGGCACTCAACTAGCATACGCTGGATGAACGAACGCTCTCTGAAGTGGAAAACTGATGCTAGACTGGCCAAAATTTACTCAGAACTCAAGTCTAAGCAGAGCGAAAAGGTGATGTTCCAAAGAAATCATAACATTCTAGAACAGAGATTAAAGAGCAATGGAAACAACTCTCACACGCTCGCCACAAAGTGGGGTCTGAGGAAAACTCAGGCATTAACTTCACTTCTGCTCACCTTCAATTTCTGAAATCTTCTTCTCAGTCTCCTTCTCCATCACCTTCTGCCCATAGGTGATTTCTGCGACCTGGGCCACTTTTTCTGCCTCTGTATTAGTGAGGTTGAGAAAAGACTTAAGAGTCCTGAGAGTCTGAGGGTTTGACTCAATTTCACCTTTCCCCTGATCTGAGTACTCTGATGCGAGAGACAGTGGGTGAACTCAGATGGAGCGCCACTGCCCCCAGACGGCGGCCATGACAGCACACAAGGGCAGAAATGTAACGTACCATGAGCACAGAACCGTACCATCAGCACAAAATAGTAACTGAGGAGAACTAGGCCCAAGAGAGAAGAGTCATTCAGCCTCTGAGGAAGGCAAGAGATAGGCCCTAACCTCTCTGCTAAGCCATGAGGCAGGCTATTTCCCTCAAAGGACTATTTTAAGGAATATTCTCTAATAAGTTTCTGGGATCCACGTGCAATGCTGAGGGGTCCCTGGGTGGTACAAATGGTTTTTACTTGACTACTAATGTAAAAGTTGATGGTGTGAACTCACCCAGCAGTGCTGGGGAAGAAAGGCTTGGGGATCGGCTTCCATAAAGATTACAGCTAAGAAAACCCTATGGAACAGTTCTCCATAACACATAAGGTTGCCATGAGTCAGAATCGACTTGAAGGCAATGGGTTCGGTTTTTAATAAGTTTCTACCTGCCACTTCATTTTAGGAAGTAGTCAGGCTTCTTGTTGAAAGACAGTATTAAGAACACAGGTTCTGTTATCAGATTTTCTGGATTTGAACCCCATTCTACCACTTACTTGCCATATGACCTTGGGCAAATTATTTAACCTCTCTGCGAGCAGGTTCCCTCCTACGTAAAATGAGGTTAACAATAGTACCTACTGTGCAGGGTGGTTGTGAGTACGGAGTTAATTCACATACTGAGTGCTTAGAAAAGTACAAGGCTCATGGTAAGTGGTCAAAAGTGCTAGCCATTATTATAAATTAAGAATCAACAGAGGGACTCCTTTCATTTAAGAGATATGTGGAAACTCAAAACTCATTATCCCTGGCTATGATCTGACAATTTCAACTTTGCTTCTTGGAGTATGCTGTGTTATGGAAAAAGGTTTTGGAGTCTAACCATGCCTGTGCCTTCCTTATATCTTCCCACCATCCCCAGCCCTCCTGCCCTGAAAGAGGGATTCCAGAACCACATTCAGACCAATGAGGGCCTTCTTCCGCTCTGTCTCGGCTTCCTTCTCCACCACCTTCTGTTTCTGGGCTGCAATGAGAAGCTTTGTCTTCTCGCTTTCCCTGAAGGGAAAAAAGTGTGCGGTGGTGAGATCGCTATGTAAAAGCTCCAAAGGAACCTCACTGTTCCCTGGAGAAATCAAACCCATCTGCTAAAAAGAGGCAAACTACAATTTCTTACTCTCTTCTGGAAGGCAGTTCAGCATCCCAGGTAAAAGCTGATCTGCTGCAGACATTAACATGGCTTTTCTTCTCCCCAAAATAACTCATTTGTGGGAAATAAAACACAATTTACTTTAGTAAAATACACCTGCCTGTCCACTTAATGCTCTTTTGTGCCCGTCTCCTCCGTTGGCATGAACTATTAAACACAAACAAGGCCCTCTGGCCCTTTTTAAAGCATCACTGCTCTAAAGGGCTTCTCCTGTGGTTCTCAATCACTGTTAAGGAGCCCAGGAGATTGGCCTGACATGCCTGCTCCATTTTACAGTGCAACAGGCTGTAACAAATACTCAAGAAAGGGAATAAAAGCCTGGCACAGCTTGGAATAACTCTGGGATGGGATGAGGCGGGAGATGTGAGAGAGTGGTGACAGCTTAAGCAGAGGGTCTACTCACATCAACTCGTAGTTTCTGCGGATTGCCTCAGGTATGTTGGGCTTTGTCACCCGCACAGCCTGGAGAAGGATAAAAATAACAACTGATGGGAAGGCGAGGGTGGTGAGGGACATAAAGCAGCTCCCACTGGTCCATGATCTTCCTGCACAAAAAGGACATTGCTTCCAAGAGGGGCTGCAACTTCATGAGGGGGCTCTTCTGTGGTGGCAATGCTTACTTGGATGACAAGCCCAGGAGCCATGGAGGTTAGGTCCTGTTGCAAAGCCAGTTTGAGATTTTCATCAATCTGATCTGGAATCAAGACAGACACAGAAAAATGAGTTGTTATACTTTCTAGACACTGGGGAGGGAAGTATGGGGGTAGAGTATAAGCTAAAACACAGCTCAAGAATGTACCTACAGGCAGAAGGTCTTCTCAAGGTAGTGTGCTTATCGAAGTCCAGAAAGCGAAAGACGTCTGAAAGATTTTTGGAAGAGCATACTTAAGCAGTCCTTCTACATAAGCTAGACTTAAGAGTATCCTTTTCCTGTGGCCTCAAGATAAAATCACCCTTGTTGTTGAAAATAGGTTAATATCAACCTTGCTATAGGGCAACTGAGCTTAAAGAAGAGAACAAACAACAATTTTAGCACATTTTCAGAGTTAGGCAGCAGCCCTTTGCTAGACGATAGCTGCCAAAGAGAAGGAAAACTGACAGCCTTCATGGAAGAAGGAAGAAGGAATAGCTGTGTTAGGTATTTTGAAAAGAGCTGAGAACATTAAATCTAGTAATTTTAGAAGCTTCTAAAAGAAATCCAGACTCTGACGTCCACAGCCCCAAGGAAGATTGTTTCCATTAGGAACTCCATCAAACAACACGAGGAGAAAATTAAAATTTACAGCTCTGGAAGCAAGCCCAACTCTTTTGATGTGTTATTTGCTTTGGTCCTGAGTCCTCTGTCTGGAATTCACTGCGAGTTGTTTCAGAGACAAGCGTAGGAAGAGCTTCGCTGGTTCCCCCTTCTGCCTCGAGCTATGATCCTGCAACACAGCACCAAAGCTGCCTTCTCTGGCCTCCTTCTCAGGGTTTTCTAGCTCTCATCTCTGTCCCCTGCCCACAAGATCTCAACCACATCCTAGAAGGGCACTCAGAAGAAGACTTAATGCAGCCAGGCTGGGACTTCTAAATTGAATCATCTCCCTTACTGTCAGCTGCCATCAGGTTTAAGTGGCCATTCTTGGTTACCTATGCCCAAACAAAGCCTCTGAGGAATAGCAAGTCTAACGCCTTCCTTTAGTAGATACCAAAACTAAGGCCCACAAAGGCTGAGTGATGTGCTCACGTCCATAAAGCTAAATAATGAACTTATTTAATCACTATGCTTTGATTGTTAGGATTTTAAAACAGAACTTTCTTCAGCTGTCGTATCAGTAAGCAAGGGATTTTAATGTTTCAACAGATTAGATTCTGATGATTTCCCAAATCTTATCTTAAACACAATGCAAAAGGCTGCTTATTTAACTAAGATCATTGGCAATGTCAGTGAGTCCTCCTTTTATTTACTATAAAAAATGCTCTTACTTGGGCCCTTTTTATGAGGATTCCTGGGAAAGATCATTGTAGAGTCCTAATAACAAGAACAATTATAATCTGGATGGTGCCCGGCTACCATCTTATACTAAGATTTATAGAAAAATCCTGATTCAGAGGGGAAAAATGCAGAACAGAATTTCAAATTCTCATGGAATCTAGATTTTCTGGAGTCATGGAAGCTGGATGAACCCCTGAAACTACTTCCCTAAGATAATCTTTAAACCTTAAACCTGAAGTCTTCTTAAAACCAAGCAATAGTTCAGCTTAACTAGTAAAGACTGTCTGCCTTGAATATTACGCTCTTTTAAGATCTGTCTCGCTGGGATGAAACTGACAACAGCAACTCGGTTAGACAGGAACCTTAGGGGGCAATGAGTTTATGTGAATGGGGGAGGAACAACTCAGAAAAGGAGGGTGAGAACGGTTGCACAACTTGAGGAATGTACTCAGTGTCACCGAAGTGGACATGGAGAAACTTGAATTGGTGTTTATGTTTTTTCTTTGCATATTCTCAACAACAACAAAAATAAATTATAAAATAAACAAATAAATAAATAAAAAAGAACAGTGGTAATATTGGTTGAAAAAATCATTTACTTTTAGCATTGGCTACTATAAAACTCCTCGCAGCAAGCTGAAACAGAACAATTTACCACAAAAGACCTGTGACAGTACTGGATATTTCCTTCCAGTGCTGCTGAAGTCAGGCTGTGTTTACTTTGACAAAAATGTGTCTACTTAAGCGTATGGATCCTTTTTAAGTGTCTTCCTCCTCATCTTTACCGAGCAAAGGTACAGGGTTAAAAAAAAACAATCACAAAGGTTATATGAGCTGTAAGTGGCTACGGTCCCTCATCCCAGTTCTAAAATTAAATGTGAACCATACCGTTTTCGTCACTCATCCCAGTACCCTTCATTCAGCATGGTGTGGTGGAAAGAACACTCGAGGGAAAGCCAATAGAGGGAGGGTCTAGTTTTAGCTCTCCTACCAACTAGCTATACTCAGGAAAACCACTCTCTCTCATAGGGCCTCAGTATCCTATCTTAAAGTGAGGGTGTTGGGCTGGCTAATCTTTAAGGTTCTTCTAGAACCAATCTTAACTATCTAATGATATTTTAGGAACAGGCAGTGGGAACACATTTCTTCTCCAGTACTCTGATTCAGACCAGAAGTGAGTACTCTATGCCACTATTATTCCTGTGCCCAAAGCTCAACCATGGTAACGTATCATCTTCCATTGTCATTAATGCTTTCTAGGCATTCCCTTTGTGACCAGTGCCTGAGCACTGGATTCCTGTTCATAAGTAACCATCCTGCAATATTCTTCCTACCCCACAGCTCAGAAGTAGGCAATCAGGAGAAGTAGGGCTACAAAGCATGGCATGGTCAGAAAAGACTTTCTTACCAAACAGCTCAATGTAGACCTCTTGAAGTGTATGTACGCTGCAAAACTGGTTCAGTTCATGGTGGATCTTATTGAAGATGAGGGCCTTGTCATAGTCGGCAGTGTAGTTCTTCACTATGTCATACACTGGGGAGGGAAAGACAGATTTCAGAATAAGAAAAAACTCAAAACTTTTTCAGACATAGATGTTCTCCCTTCCTGGGCACTGTGATAGATAGAGGGGTGGCACGCTGGGGAAAGAAAGCTCGGGGGGACGGAGGGTAAACTGGAAAAATTTACCTGCATTTGGGACTAGGAAGTTTACGACCTCAATTCTGTCAAAGTAGATCATCACACCACCACTGTTAGAGAGAGGATGGACAAAAAAGTCACTAACAGGCTCTGGAATATAGTGTAGTCTCCGAAGACAATGGCATAAGATGTGTGACTGGGCAGGAGAAGAATTCCCGGGAGGTTAGAAGACAACCCCAGCTTCCAAGTAGGAGATCTTCAGAGCTCGCATAAAGAACACAACCTCCCGAAAAATCACACCTCCTGAAACCGTCTCCATGAAGAAAAAAGTGAGACTTCTGCAGGGCCAGTAAGAAAAGAGTTCCTATTGTTTGAATAAACAATGCCTTTGGTTAAAGCAATCAATTGCAGGGGAAAAAACTGTAGAAGGCCAAGTGGTTCCCAGAACTTAAAAGGTCACTGTGGAATTTCATGATCGATGTTTCTCACTTTGTTTTCAACACTATTCCCCAACACAAATTTTCATTATATATAAAAAAATTCAAACATACATAAAAGTTGAGAAAATAGAACACCTACATATTGATACCTAAATTCGACAACTGTTAACACTTGGTCCTATTTATTTTTTTTTTTTTTTGCTGAACATTACAAAATAAGTTGTAGTTCTGATGCTTTACACCTTGATTCTTTAGCAAGCATCACTTAAGAACGATGACGTTCTCCTACATAAATATACCGTTCTCAAACCTAAGACAAGTAGTAATTCATTAACCTCACCTCAATTTCCCCAATTGTTCCCATAATGTCTTTTATAGCTGTTATTTTTGAACCAGGTTCTAATCAAGGTTCATCACTACACTTGTTTACGTCTCGTAAGTCTCTTTTCATCCACAGTATTCTTTCTAATGCAAATCTTGCACATTAAATCTAGTAATTTTACAAGTTTCTAAAAGAAAAACTCTGATGTACAATAAAATGTCTTGGTGGAGAGATCAGGCTATGCGATGTCCCGGTTCTGGATTTGTCCAAGTGTTCCCTCGTGGTGGTGTTTAACTTGTTACTCTATCCCAGTTTAGGCCCTTTTTACTTCTCAACTGGACCACACAATGGTGTGCTCTTTGGATCTCCTGCCCTGAAGGTCCCCTGCTACCTTTAAGACATTCTCCGTAGTTAGTTATGCTACAGTTACCTTCCTAAAGCATTGCTTTATCATGTCATTTATCTGCTTAAAACCTTTAATGGATCCTCACCTCACTCCCCACAGAGTGATTAAGTCCAAACTTCTTATCATGGTGTTCAAGGCCCTCCTACTATTTTCTCTACTGCACTACTCCACCACTTAGGCAAATCAGAGTAGAGGAAGCTAGGGGATAGGAAAACAGATTAAACCACCAGGTTTAATCACTGTCTGTTGCTGCAGCCAGCCAAATGCTCCTTCTTCTTACTTACTTGAACTTAACAGCTTTATTCTTGGTAGCTTACCTAGTCCCACAGGGAACATTCTTCACCTCATCTGTCTGGAGTGTGGTCTGGAAATAGAGGAGACATAAAATGCTGTAAGATGGGCAGCGAGGAACAATTATTCATTTTTTGGAATTCCTGAATGGCCTTGTCCTTGTACACCTGTTTGGGCTGGGCTTTACCTTTGTTAACATGAACACTCCACCTGACCCTCCTTACTTACCACATGTGAGACTAAACCAAGTGAAGGTAACCAAGCTTCAATGTAAGTGAACCACTATGCACATGAGCTGAGTAATAAAGGTTAGCGAAAAACACCTTGTACTAGGAGTCCCAAGATCTGTGTTTACCTCTCCCACTTACTAGTCTTGAAAGAGTGGATCCCTTATTTGTCTCAGCCTGGAATACCTGCTAGCCCATTCTCAGGATTATTTCTGAGACTCAAATGAAATAATGTACATGCAAGTACTCTGAAAACTGTTGTTGTTGATGGGTGCTGTTCAGTTGATTCTGACTCACAGCGACCCCATGTGACAGAGCAGAACTGCTCCACAGGGTTTTCTTGGCTGTAATCTTTACCAAAGCAGATCTCCAGGTCTTTTTCTTGGACCACTGGGTGGGTTCGAACTGCCAACCTTTTGGTTTAGCAGCTGAGCTCTTAACGTGCAGGCCACCAGGGCTCCTATTTGAAAACCACAAAGCCCAGTAAATGGCATAAGAAACATACAGACAAAATACTGATGAGGTACCGCAGGATTATTTTCCTGGGTCAGTTTAAAAGCCATTCTCTCAAACTTCTTATTCTTCTTGGCTGAACACACTCAGGAATCACTTCAAAGATAACTAGTCTAACTTAGCCAGGCTTCAGATCTGTCATAGCTAACTCTACTATTTTAGATGTCATTTTCCCTCACCAAGTTCAACTCCCTGCCCCCTACCAAAATTATGTTCACAGCTCTGAAGTTCAAATAAAAACCAACAGAACTACCAATGCTACATTTCCATTTATCACGGTAACCTGGGATTTAAAACACCCCTCCTCCCCAACTTTTCCTTCTACACATTCAGAATGGATTCTTCTCTGGTTTTGTCTGCTTTTTTTTTTTTTTTAGGAAACCCAAATTATTTTATTTCCCATTTTTAGTTTGTATAACAAGATATAATAATAGCATATAATTAGCATTATTGAGTGGTAATAATAATAATCAGATTCTTAGCCTATAAAACTTCAGTTTTGTATCAGTAGAAAAGTCATTCTATTTATATACGTGATGTATTTTAAAACAGATTGTTAACCATATTTAAAAAACTTGTAAAAGATAATTAGAAAAAAAGAAATGTTCTCTTAAACGAATGACACACTAGTAAAAATAATAGTTTAATTCTGTCACCTCCACAATTATATATCAGAGTATGTGGGACAGAGGTCTTACATTTATGTTGCATATTTTCAGTAACTTGGCCAAGTGTGTTTAACCTTTAAGCCTCTACTCAGGTTTTTTTTTTTTTTGGTGGTTTGAATTCTAAGTTTAAAGGGTATCCCAGGGCGATAATTTCGGGGGTTCATCCAGCTTCTAGCAGTCCAGTATGTCCGGCCTTTTAAAAAGGAATTTAAGTTTTGTTCTACTTTTTTTCCCATTGTATCTGGGACCATTTATTGAGCCCCTAGCTGGAACGGTCTGATGGTAGGTAGTGGCAGCTGGGCACCATCTAGTTCTTCTGGTCTCAAGGTAAGTGAGACCATTGTGTAGACTATTAGTGTTGGAGACTAGTTCCTTCTCTGAGTCTTTGGTTTCCTTCTTTCTCTTTCACTCTGGATGAGTGCAGACTAATAGTTTTATCTTAGATGGCCACTTGCAAGCTTTCAAGACCCCAGATGCTGAACTAGGATGTATAACATTGTCTTAATGCACTATATTGTGCCAATTGACCAAGTTGCCCCACAAGACTATGGTCCTAAGCCCTCAAACCCAGTAAACCAATCCCGTGAGGTGTCTGGTTTTATCTAGTAAGTATCCATAACTGTGCTCCCTATGTGCTTTCTTTTATATTTGAAACTATATGCAGCACACATAAACAAGTATATACATATGACTGGCTTTGTCTTGAAGCAAAGAAATAATTCCCAGCTAGGGCTTACAGGCCAAGGCAATGACCTCATTCAGCTATTTCAACAATCAAGTAAAGCTCCAACATAAATGGAGCCTCATTCTTTATTAAATAAATAAATAAATGAATCTATCTTTACATCATTCCCTGAAAAGGCACTGTACTCACTCAATGGCTAAATAATTCCAAATCACACATTAGTTACCACTCTGAATCTGCAGTCATCCAACCACACCACACAAGCCAAGTATACCTGCACAGACTTATACGATGTGATGAAAGGGAGCATGAGATGGAAACCAGGGCCACTGGTAGAAGTCAGCAGGGCACCGCCTCTGCAGAGGAGGGAGAGAGAGGCAGGCTCAGTTAGCAAGAAGGCTCTCTTAGCTACTTAAGCAATCAATACCATTTGGGCCAACTATCACTTCAGCCCCATAAACATTTCATCTATAGTGGCATGTGCCAGCGCCATACGCACAGATCCTTCCTTTCACTCAGCTCTACCCTCACCTTCTAGGAAGCCTGACGGTAAAACATCAAATCATTATTCATTTTGCAAGAAGAAAAATAGGTACACAGGCTACGTGGAATAAAGACAGAAGAATCTCTGGCTATACTTAGGCTAAGAGAAGAAGTCTGGCTTACTTTGTCATACTCACTGAGCTTTTGGCAGTTCATTAGGGCAGTTAAATCCAGTAATGTAATTATCAATTAACTGCACTAACATTAGAGTCCAGTGGCATGAGAAACCAAAGAATAATTTTAACTACCCTTTATAATCAATTAAAAAAATTTTTTTTGGAGGGGCAGCAGAGCTACTTTTCTAATCAAGTTGTACGTAAATGATTAACTAAAAGCTTTTTTTTTTTTTTTTTGGTACCTGTAAGCAGATGCGGGGGGAACCGATCGGTTTTGGAACTTACTATTGGTAATCCAGAAATAAGCGTCACAAGGCACAGAGAAGAGGTTTATAAAAACTTAAAATCAAAAAACTGGGTTATGAAGATTACTAAAAGGAAAGCAACTCATGATTTCTAACTGTTTCTTTGCTTTTACATTGTGAAGTCAAAGATATGATACATATATTTTTAAAGGCAATAAAACAGTGAAGTAATATTTATTGTAAGAACCACCATCCTGGGACTTGCCTTGATTGACATTAATCAACTTGCAGAGCCTTTCATTTTTCAAGAAATGTTAATTTTAAAGAGTAGTCCTAAAGTAAACATTCTTTATAATTAGCAGAGTAGGCTATCTTCTCAGTTTGCCATCAATAACTGGGACTCAGCTGGCCTTTGGGGAAGTGACCTCATAGTATAGAGCCAAGAATCCCAGAGGGATATAACAGAAAACGGTATTTCTGCAAGGCGCACTGGTCTCCTTTAGGTTTTGTCTTTAAATCGACATACACATTTATCAATCACCATCCATGGCATCATCTTAGAATATTAAGAAAAGTTTTACATTTACACACATGTATATTTCCCCATCATAGTCACTGATACAAAAGCTCAATTCGAAAGACTCCTTTCTTTAACAAAATATAAGCAGATATTCAGCCGAATCTGCCAGACAGTGACTAGGAAAGGGCGCCATTTAACAGGAAGTGCAAACTTCTGCCTGCCTCCGCCTTACCTGTAATATACCCCAATATGCCCCTCTTCTATCTTGTGCACAGACGAGAAGAGAGATGCACAAAAGAAACTGGCAGCCACCGCCACAACTGCTCCCAACTGAGCCATCAGCGAACCTGTATCCTAGGGAAAAGATGGGAAAACGTGTGGTCTGGCGGCCAGGCGAAAAGCTGACAGCAAGGGTACCTCACCAATGTGAGCTCCCTGAGAGTGGCTCACACCCAGCCTGGTGCAGAATGAGCACAAGGCTAGATCTACAACTCTCTTCATCCTTGTTCTCAGTCAACTTTCACATTCCTTAACCATAGAATTATATTCCACATCTCTTTAAAGAGGCAGTGGCTCCAGACACTGCCCTGCGAGGGAGAACCAGTACCAACTGGGCAGTGTTCAGAACACAGCCTTCTCTTCCTGTGAACACCAACGTGCTGTCAATGGAGCCACCCATGCTAGAAAAAGGGAAGAGAGGCAGCTGCACTACGTTGGACGAAATTACAGAGGATGTCAAATGACAGGCAGTTGTGGCTATGTAATTCTGGTCAGAGCCTCCCAATCCTAATTGCCTGCCATTTCAGAGACAACCATTATTTACTCCTTTCAGATGCTCGAATGGCAGAGACAGCACGCGAGGAGAGTTCCACAGTAGGATTCTCTGGCCTTTCGTCCACCTTCCCAGTGATTCCTTTGGCCTTAAATGGGACAAGGCTCTGAACAAGACAGCAGCCACACTCCCTCCCATATATACTTGACTGGCACTTTGCACCTGACAGGTCCCCAAAAACTCTTCGTTACAGGAGAAAGGGGAGTTCCCGAGTCCAAGAAACTCTGGGCTCCTGGGTTCAACTGCGTTCAAACACCAGTAAGTCAAAGAGATGGCATCTAGAAGCGCGTTTCCTGAACACTGAATGATCTGGAAAATCTATGGTGACAGACAGCAAAGTTCCTAGTCTGGCGTGTCTGGGCCTACTCGCACAGGACGCGGACTCCGCCTTTCGAGTCTAACGTAATTCGGACGCAGTCTGCGAGGCGCTTATTTCATCGTGGTGGTCTCAGCTGCGGATTCGCAGCTGCATCCTTTCAGCAAATACTTTCCCTCCCGAGGTCTCCCCGAGGCCACCCGCCCCACCTCGCGCCCCTTTCCCCCACTCTTCCGAGAGGGTCACGCGTCCCTAGCACCCTGGGTCGGGCCTGGGCGCCAAGTGCTTCCGCTCAGTCCTGCCTGGGGGTTAACAGGGAGGGGACGGGGCGGAAAGGAGTTTCTTTCAAGCTCCAGTAGTGGGCCGGCTGAAGGATAGAGGGTGCTGGGGCGCAAGCCCACAAGGATCACCGATCAGCTCGGGCCAGGAAAAGCAACTAGGCCCCGCTCGCGCACTAAGATGGGGGGTGGAGTGGGGTGGGCGGCGTACCCGGCTGTCCCTCTAGGCGCTCCGTACTCGTCCGACCCCCCGTGCAACCGCAGAAAACCGCCACACCCCTCAGTACGCTACTTCCTTTCGGGCCCGTCGCTCCGATGACGCCATCAGTTCACGCGTAAGACCAAACCCCCTTCACCTCTCTCCCTAGTTCGTCCTCCCCGCCCCGCCCCGCCCCTTGGGCTCCTGGTGGTCTTTGTCCACCTGTGGCCACGAGGGAGCGCCCGCGACTCGGCCCGGGCGGTTCTAGGGCTCCGTCAAGCATTTGGGGGTGGGGCTGGGAGTGGGGCTGGGGGTGAGGAGCGCCGGGAGAGCGAGTCTGCGGGAGGACGCGCAGGGTCGCGGGTGCTGGTCTGGCAGGCGTAGGGTTGAGACCAAGTGTGTCACTTCCTGAGGTTGCGACTTTGGCGATTTCTCTGGGTTCCCCTCCACACTGGGACAAAAGCCACTTTGGGAGGTACCTGTTTTTTTTCGGAGCCGATACTAGAGAGTTGCAACCGGTCTAGCCCTTTGCTTGGCCCCTTTCCCATTGCCCAGCTGGAAGAAAATTTTTTAAGTATGCAAATTAGCACCATTACGTCGCCAATCAACAGTTCTACTTTGAATTGCCCTTTATACTTTTCTGGAAGCTTTAGCCTTTTGAGGTCTCTTTGAGCCTCCATAGCACCATAAAGTAGATTAAGAAGGAATTATCCCCATTTTAATAAAGGGAATGTAAGCAGTTCAGTGATGTGCGGGGGTGGGAGGGTGGAGGTGTGACAGTCAATGAAAGCCTCCATTGCTCTTCCTTGACATCTGGAGTTTAACTCCAACAGTGTACAGGGGCTTGTGCACTTCATTATCTCCCTGGATAGACTGTAAATTATCTGAGGGCAGGAACTGTCTTCTTCAGCATCCCCTGTGCTTAGGTACTCAGTAAATACTGAGTAAAGACATAATGGAACAGGACCAGAATCTGTGCTTTGTGTCTCCTAGTCTAAGGGCCTGACATCATCCTCACCATTCTCTATTCAGTAGCATCAAACAGGAGAATTTCTAATTCAGCTACTAAAGTTATTTTGTTTCCAGAAGAGAAGGTTCAGTCCCCATAATTACAGCCTAAATAAATGAAAAGCTTTTTCAGGGAGGATAGCAAGCCACTGTTGTCGGGCAGATTTAAAAACCAGTCGTCATTGAGTCTATTCTGACTCATAGTGAACCCAGGTATGTCAGAGTAAAAATATGCTTTACACGGTTTTCTTTTATTTTTTCCCCCCATAGGGTTTTCAGTGAGTGATTTTTGGAAGCAGATCACCAGGCCTTTCTTCCAAGGTGCCTCTGAATGGACTTGAACCTCCAACCTTTTGGTTAGCAGTCAAGTGCGTTAACCATTTTCATCACCCAGGAGCTTCCAGGCGGATTTAGGGTTCAGAGAAAGGAAGGTTAGGTTTCCTAGTCATCATGGCTCTCGGAACTGACCCATTCTCTCTCCCTGGGTTTGCTTGAGGTGAGTTTGCGTTGGGATATTTAAGCATTATATGGTTAAGCCCACAAGTAGACTGGATGGTGCTATCTGGGAACCCTGTACCCACCTCCTTTTATGAAGCCTGCCTTGTCTACTCTCTCTTTTCTGTACCCTACCTGTCCCCCGCAAACATACAGCCTAACTATCACCTGACTGAGCCTATCAGAACTTGAGAGCGTTTTCTCTCAAGGGTCAGCGATTTAGCTCAGCTGGGTATGCTTAATACATGTTTATTCAATAGTTGAGTGAATGAGTAATAGAAATGGAAATACTGGGATTTATCAATCCAAGGAACGGCGCTTACCCTACAGCATAAATGATTTCAATTAGCTTTAGTTTAAGAATTTTCTGACTATTAAGCTTTGGAATGAACTATGAGAGGAAGTTGTGGGACTTTGTTCTCAGGAGGCTTTTCCCAGCCAGGCCTGAGTGTTTCATTGTGGCCTTGCCTAGAGGCAGGGCATGTTCTTCACTGGATGATCATCTAACAGTTCTGAAAGTCCCTTTCTTAAGAGAGCTGTGATTTTTATGACTCAATATCCAAAGTCACCAAGCAGATAAGTCCGTGGTGATTACTTTAACAGAAGTGTTTGAAAATTCATGTTCTAGAAACTTGCAGTATATACTAGTGGTTAAGTACAGGGACTCCAAAGCCAAACTGCCTGGGTTTGAATTGTGGATTCCAACGCTTATTAGCTGTGTGGCCTTGAAGGAAATCTCTCTATCCCTCAGTTTCTTCATTTGTAGAAGGGATTGCCCAAGATGACAAATCTGGTCGATAGCAAAGGTGGAAATCAAATGATCCCAAGTCTATTTCTTTTCCACAGTAAGTCAGTTGAGAAATGATTCAACTTAAAACACACACATGTACTACATTTGTTTCACATGTAACCTTTCAGGAATGTAGACCAGTGGTCAGAAATTGCAAAACTTCAAATTGGGCCAGTTTAGGCAGTGGTAGGTGGAAGCCAGATAAAAAGTACTTCCACCCTAGTAATCCACTACTTCAGTGGAGCGTCGGTGACAAAGAGGAAGATCCTCAATGAGATGAATTGACATAATGGCTGCAACAATGGACTCAAGCATAAGGATGATTGTGAGGATGGCGCAGGACCTGTAGTGTTTTGTTCTGTTGTACGTGGGGTCCCTCTGAGTTGGCATCAACTTGATGGCACCTAATAACAACAACAGTAATCCACATCTCTCTGTCTCTGGATTGCTTTTGTTTTGGTTTTCTTATCAAACTAATTGTTAGAGTGCCACTCCAAAGAGGGAGGAGACCGATTCTTTCTTAGTTACAGCCCTTTTTTAATTAACACCCTGGTTAACCCCATAGGAACCAGACAACTTTTAAAATCTTTGGCTTCAGTTCTTTATATCACAAGGGTTGAAGTTGTTGGAAAAAAAGTTTTTATTTGTTTGATTTTGATTTCTCCTCTTTCTCTACTTTGGGCCCTAAAATGGAAAACAGAGGTCATCTTTCAGTCCTTTTGATTCCAGAAAGATTTTGGTGAGCTTGGGAAAGGGGAGTGAAGAACTATGTCCTTAATTATTAGGAGGATTACTGCTTCCCCTCTTACTTTCAGTTGGTAAAACCAGGATTGCTGCCTTCTTGGGGTTAATGATGTTTCTTTAAGGAGCCCTGGTAGGGCAGTGGCTAAGCACTCGGCTGCTAACCGAAAAGTCTTTTGTTTGAACCTAGCAACTCTGCGGGAGAAAAGACCTGGCAATCTGCTCCCGTAAAGATTGCAGCCTAGAAAACCCTGTGGGGCAGTTCTACTCTGTCCTGTAGGGTCACTATGAGTTGGAATGGACTTGATAGCACACAACAACAATAATGTTCCTTTAGGGAAGTTGGGTGAAGGGATCAGCAAGGAATCATGGGAAAAAAAAAAGAAAAGAGAGTTGGAAATCAGTTGTAAGCCACCTAAAGATAATTTTGTGATTAGATTTTTGTTACAGCTTTATTGAGGTATAATTGCCATACAGTAAACGGCACATAAACTATACAGTTAAGTTTTGATGTATGTGTATACCTGTGAAACCATCCCCACAATCAAGTTAATGAACAAATCCATCATACCCCCAAATATCCTCATGCATCTTTGAAATCGCTCCCTCACGCCCCTCTCTTTGACCCCTGCCCCCATTTCCAAGCAACCATTGATCTGCTTTCTCTCATTACAGAATACTTGGCATTTTATAGAATTTTATATAAATGGAATTAAACAGTACATCCTTTTTTTTTGGGGGGGGGTTTGGCCCTTCCCCCCCAAGAATAATGATTTTGAGATTCATCCATGTTGTAGAGAGTATCAGTAGTTCATTCCTTTTTATTATTGAGTGTAATATTCCGTTGTATGGCTATACAATTTGTTTATCCATTCACCTGTTGATGGGCGTTTAGGTAGTTCCTTGTGATTTTAATCCAACTCATTTATTTTACTCATGTAGAAACAGAAGGCCAAAGAGAGGAAGTCTCAGAGCGGGAAATGGCCACAGTCCCTAGTGCCCTTGAGGGGTGATGAGAAAGAGTAGCTTGTTACCCTGGGAAACTGTACCAACAGTCCTGTCAGCTTGAACTTTGGCTTCGTCTGTTTTGCCTGGGATGACCTGTCCTTTGACAATCCCATCTCTAACACTCCAACCATGAATCCATAATAACATTAGAGATTTTTAAAAAAAGAGATTGTATGGAACTTCATCTGCATATATTTATCTGTACATCTCTCTTTATCATTGATACGCGACTTTTTGCCATAGACAAAGAGATACCTTATGTACTTGGTATGTAAATCTCAGTAGGTAAGGCAATGCATGTTGCTTTTTTCTACCTGAATTCTTTTTTTTTTCCTGAATTAGAAAATGATGCTTTTTTTTTTAATTTTTTTTTAATATTTTATTGTACTTCAGGTGAAGGCTTACAGAGCAGATAGTTTCTCATGTAACAGTAACACACATGCTGTTTTATGACATTGGTTAACAACCCCACAACATTTTAACCCTCTAAATTCTCAACTTTTTTTTT
>NW_004444045.1:8383985-8443485 GCF_000243295.1 Trichechus manatus latirostris | reverse complement strand
CCGTCTCTTAAAGTCTCTCCACTGATTCTGTGTACATCTCTAGTTCTCACCTGATGTGTCTCCTTCCGTTTGAACAAATTTTTTTTTTTTTTTTTTTAAAAAGCCTAGGGTTGTTGTCTTTATTTCTTCACTTTCCATTCCCTTATTCCCTTATTTTCAGTCCTTTTCTTCAGTGCCTTTCTTTATGCAATGTTGACCCCTTAATGCTTAAGATTCCCCTCAGCCTCCATGAATGACTCTGTCCCTCCTGGTTTTCCTCCTTGTTGTCTCAATGTTTCTTCTTAGTCACCACCATGAGGTCCTCCTCAAATATTCCTCAGAGCTCTATCCTGGACCCACAGCTCTTCTTTCTCTACCTTCTTGTCTCAGTCATCTAGTGCTGCTACAACAGAAATACCACAAGTGGTTGGTTTTAATGAAGAGAAGTTTATTTCCTCATAGTCAAAGTAGGCTAAAAGTCCAAATTCAAGGTGTCAGCTCCAGGGGAAGGCTTTCTCTCTCTCGGCCTTCTCATCAGTGTTCCCCCAGACTAGGAGCTTCTCGGCGCAGGGACCCGAGTCCAAAGACGCGCTCTGCTCCCAGCACTGCTTTCTTGATGGTATAAGGTCCCCCGTCTCACTGCTCATTTCTGTCTTTTATATCTCAAGAGATTGCCTCAGGACACAATCCAGTCTTGTAGATCGAGTCCTGCCTTACTAACACAGCTGCCACCCATTCTCCCTCATTAACATCATAGAGGCAGGATTTACAACATGTAGGAAAATCACACAGTACCAGGAATCATAGCCCAGCCAAACTGATATACACATTTTTTGGGGGACGTAATTCAAACCATGACACTTCTCTTTCTGGAAAGTCTCTTGTGTTCTTTAAGTTATAATTATGAGGTTGCTGATGATTCTCCCAAATCCATATCAATAGCCATGAGCGACAGACTGAAACACTGTTTTAGTTATCTAGTGCTGCTGTAATAGAAATACCACAAGTGGGTGACTTTAAAAAACAGAAATTAGTTTTCTCACAGTCCTGTAGGCTAAAAGCCAAAATCAGGGTCTTGATTGTGTCTATTCCTTCCTTAGAGGTAGTCCCAGGCATTCCTTGGCTTGTAGACAATCCTCACATGGTATCTGTCTACTCTTTTTATAACCCAGAAGTGATTAAATTTAGAACCCACCCTATTTGGGTATGATCTAATTAACATAGCAAAGAAAACCCTGTCTCTAAACAGGATCGCATCAGTAGGTATAGGGGTTAGGATTCCAACACATTTTGGGGGTGGGGGCACAATTTAATCCATAATAATACCATCTTTTTGGATGTTGGATGGGGTCAAACCAATCATGTCTAAAACTGAACTGGTAATTCCCCTGAAACCTACTTTTCCCGTTAAAGGCATCACCATTCACTCAGTCATCCAAGCCAGACACAGCCTCTGTCTTAATCTGCATCCATTTAGTCATGAAGTTCTCATTATTCCTTGACTCTATGCCCTTCTCTCTGAGGTACATTGTCCTAGCTCAGGGTTTTTTTATTTTTATTTTATTACTTCTCACTTGGATTATTGCAATAATCTAATGTTAGTGATCTCCTTGCCTCCATCTTGTCCCTTTATCCTTAAATCAACCCATCATCCATGCTGTAACCCGTGTGGTCTTTGTGTACTTTTTCTGCTCAAAAACCCAATAATAGGTTCCCTACAGAAAAAAAGTCCAAATCTCTTTGCTAGTCATGTGTGATCTTTAATGAAGCGATCCCCTACCTACACCTCCAGATTTTATGATACTGTTGTTATTTTTTGTGTTTGCTGGACACTTACTCATCCTTCAGGATGCTTCCAGATGCTCCCTCTCTGTGTTTCAACAACATCCTGAGTATGTTTCTTAGGTAGCACCCAGAGACTCCTAATAGCAAGACTGAAAAAAAAGGGGTGAAGGAGGGTTGTTTACAACGGGACAAATCTTTCCATGTTTCCCAAAGTATGACAGATGTATTACTGCAGTTGTGCATGAGCTAAGAGAGTCAGGGGAGTGGAGAATGGAAAGAGATCCTGTAAATGTAGATGCATGGAAGCAGAGCCCAGGAGGAGTTCTAGAACAAGATGGAAGATGGTGGATGGGGTGTTGCTGAGTGGAGAAGAAAGAAACTGGGGTCCTGAAGAAACAAACTATGAGGATAGAAACCATTGACTATGGGATGGGAACGGGTGGAAATGTTTGTGTCCACATTTGAAATGTAGATCTCAGCTCTTCTTCCTGGACTGAATTCCGAAGAGGGAAATAATTTGTTCTTCTGAAGACAAGACCTGGGGAGCGGCAGGCTGTAAATCTTAGCGGGAGGACTTTAAATGCCACTTAGAAATCAGGCCTGAAACACCATAATGTTTGTCAGTCCACATTTTAGTGTTCTTAAATAAGTGTGCAAGGTGTGGGGGATGAAATATGGCAGGTATTTGATTTAAAAAGCCTGCACAGATTTAATGTCCTGATAAAATGTATTAAATCTTTTAAGGTTTTAATGAATCTAATATGTGTTTCATAAATCAAGAGCTCTGCTTAGCTGTCTCCTGGTTTAATAAGAGTAAACTAGGAAATTGCTCTGAGCAGAAGCAAAATACATTTATATCACATTGAAAAGTAATAGATTTTTAAGCTGAGGGGGTCTTTCTGGGCCTTTTAAACTGTTTGCTTATTACATTGCTCCAACTCCTTCAAATATTAAACCACAGGCAAACACGTGCTTAACCGTATCAAGATGTGAACTAGCACAAAGGTAAATATTATTTGTAAGAGAGAAGAAAACAAAGGGAGTATTTCCTTACTCTTAAGCCTACAACCAGGTTGATTTCTGTACTGAAACCTGCGTTTGTGTATCTAGGCTTAAGGTGGTTGGTTAAAAATTATTACAAAATGTTATTAAAACTGCTTTCTGACATTCTCTCACTCCATCCTCACTCCCTCAACACATTTGCCGGATTCAAGTGGTGAGTATGTAAAATACTTCTTGAATTTTACAGCTGATTTTGGAGTGGCTTGTTAAGGTTGCTGGTCAGACTGTCCACAGCAAGCATCCAGAAGCTTCTTCCCTTGTCTGAAACCCAAAGGGCTATAATGTTTTATAATGTTTGCTTTTGTTCCTTTCCTTTCTTTCTTTCTTTTTTTTTAATGGGCTCTCCCAACCCTGCTGGTCAACCTCCAGTGGGGATGGGGAAGAGGTGTTTGGGGGTGCATGTATAGCAGATGGAGCTCTCTGAGCAGGCTGGGGATCTGAAGCCCCTGCTCCCCAGCTTCCTTTTGGATGGGGCAAGGTTCTGGGGCAAGCTGCTGGCTTGGGGAGTTGTGGGGGAGGTGGTGGTGGAGGAATGAAGGGGGGGGGGGTGCGGCTTGAACATTCCTGTGCACAAAAGCTGGCAGGCCTTGTGAGCTCTGCAGGGGAGGGAGCGGGCCCCATAAAGCTCAGTGTGGAGAAACCTGTCCAACCTCATTAGCTGTCACGGGCAACAATACTGATCTGGCAATAAAGGCGATTCCAAACCTGTTGGTCATTAATCACCCGCCTGACAGTTTCGAATGGAAGTGGAAAAACCTCACCCCCTCTACTCTTCCCCTCCTCCCCTGGCCCAGCTCAGGAGTTTAGAGTTACCTCTTGGTGTATATGTGGTTCGTGGCTGTGTGCTGGTTTTGTCTTGGATTTTCAAGGGGCCATTTTCTGCGTGGAGAAGTCACACTGTGGCCAGAGCCTTGGCCGTTAGTGATTCGGTGCAGAGTGAGAGGTGAAAGGGGGTGTCTACAGAGGTTGAACCAAGGGTGTGACCCCTCTGGGATCTAGAGCTGGGTCTTGGCAGGCTGGTGGAACTGGGGAAGTTTGTCGTCAGAGCTCAGCCTCATCTTTCCACACCCTCCCCCTCATTCCCTGGCACTCCCTTCTCTCCCTCCTTCAGGCACTAAGTGCCAACATATTTCCCTTTATGTTCCTTTTCTCTACCCTTCCACCCCCCACCCTCCATTCCCAAATAAGTAGATCTTGCTCTCAGGAAAAGTTTCTTCTCAATCCTGTACATTTCATTCCGAATTTAAACCCTGTTTCCTTTCCCAGGGGTGCTTGTATTTTCTGCCACATCCCTAAATGTGGCATTTGGTGAACAGGTGGGTGATGGTGATCTTTTGTGTGTGGGAGATGCAGTCAGGGGGTGGGGTGAGAAGAGAGGCCTGGTCTGCACAGGTGCCCCTGAAATCGATGCACAGCAAATGCAATTTGGTGGCTTGATCTGTCCCTCTGGGTTTTGTACCTAAAGAAAGGGGAGAGCAGAGGAGAAAAGGCAGTGGGCTAGAACGTCTACGTTCCACACTAGGATGAGGACTCATATAGCCCTTCAAGTTGCTTGTATGCTCTTGAATGCACTTAAGCCAGGTTACCTTTTAGAGAGAGGAGCTTTGTCTTCTGGTCAATTTCAGAGAGGATGTGGAGGAGGGAGGAGTGATGGCGAGGATTAGCCAGGAATTTCTGAAACAGTAGCCTGAGTATAATCTGCATATTTCTTGGTGGCTCTTCTGATGGGCAGGCACAAGAGAGTCAGCTGAGTGCTAGCAACCCGGGAAGGGGAGAAATAGGTACATAAATTTTCAAGTGATCTAAAATAGTCCTCTAGTTCCCCCCAGATTTTCTGTATTCCGTGGGTACGGAGGGTGCATTGGTGGTTCAGTGGTAGAATTCTTGCCTTCCATGCGGGAGATCTGGGTTTGATTTTGGTCATTGTACCTGATGGGCAGTCACCACCTGTCTGTCAGTGGATGTTTGCATGTTTCTATGATGCTGAACAGGTTTCAACAGAGCTTCCAGACTAAGACGGACTAGGTGGAAAGGTCTGATGATCTACTTCCAAAAATCAGCCAATGAAAACCCTATGGATCAAAACAGTCCCCTATCATGGGGATGGCATAGGACTGGGCCGTGTTTCCTTCCATTGTGCATGGGGTCATCATAAGTCAACTCGAGTGCAGCTAACAACAACGTCACTAGGTACAGATTGACGTTAGACTTGCCCACCTTTGGTGCTGCCTTCTCTCTCTCCATGGCTTCTCTGACTTCTTGCTACTCATTCTAGCAGTAGGCAGAGGACAAGAGGCAGATAGACACAGCTGATCCATCCAGACTGCTCTGAACAAGACAAATTCCCATGACAAACTAGAACAAAATGGAAAAGAAAGACAAACTCAATTACATTTTTTTAGGCCTGTTTCCCAATTTCCCTTCTCTCCCCTTCTGCTTACCCCCGTGTTTTCTACTACTATGGTTGTTCTTAACTGGTTACACATTAGAATCAATTAGGGAGCTTTTAAAAAACAGTGATGCTCAGGTCACATTCCTATATATTCTGGCAGAACTGGTCTGGAGTGGAACCCCCACATGGAGATCTTTTGAAAAACTTTCCAGGTGATTCAGTTGTGCAGCTAGGGCTGAGAACAACTGGTGTAATATATTTGAACTCATCACATCAATTCACACCATGATATCTTTGCATTTGTGGTTTCCCTTGCCTCAAATGCCTCCTCTTTTCTCTCTGCCTATTAACTGATCAACTGGTGCCACTTCTATCTGGTGCCAGTACCTGCACTGTGCTTGATACCAGCCAAGAGAGAGAAGAAGCAAAAGATGTGGCTCCTACTCTCAAGGAGCTTGTAAATCTAGCTGGGGAAATTATACCCCCACCGCACATACACAGTATTCCTGTTTAAAGTGTAAATGGCCTCATACCAGCTACAGGTGCTATAGAAGCTCAGCAGAGAGAGAAATCAAGGAGGGCTAGAGTAATCAAGGAAAGCTGTATGGAGGAAGTGGGCTCGGGCTGAGCATTGATGAATGAGTAAGGTTTGGGTAAGTGGGGAGGAAGGGTGGAGAATTTCAGGCAGAGGGACAGCGTAAGCAAATGAGTAGAGGCTGGAAAATGAATGGGGTCATATGCTGGGACAGGAAGAAGATTTGCTTGCCTACAGAGAAGGCTCAGCCCAAGCCCCTTTTCCTCTTTCATCTTACACTAACCTCTACCTGGGTTCCTGCAGCATTTACTGTGGATTCCACTTAGTCATGCGTTGTTGTGTACTGTTAAGTCTCTTTCAAGTGGGCATCTCTCAATCAGATTTATAAGAAATTGGAGGACAGGGACTATACCTTATACTGATTGGGGCCTGTAATTCAATCCAGTCCAGTCCAATTCAATCCGATCTAATCCAGTCCAGTCCAATCCAATCCAATCCAGTCCAATCCAATCCAGCATATATTTACTGAGTGCCAGCTATATGCCAGTCTAGACTTTTGGGATTCAATGAAACACACAAAGATACTGGCCCTCCTGAGCTTAGAATCTAGCAGTGATAAAGACAACACTAAAAGCTATAAATAATATATAAATAAATTCAGTAGTATGGTAAAAGGTGGAAAGTATTGTGAAAAAAGAAGAAGAACAGGGTAAGGGGAATCAGGAGTGAGTGAGTGTGGTAGTCTGTGCCCTCCTGTGTCTCTGTGTGTGTGTGTAGAGTTACTAAGTGGAAGGTATAAAATAAAAGGCATTATTAATTAGAAGGAATTATTAATAGAGGTAGAGCCCTGGTGGCACAGTGTTAAGAGCTACAGCTGTTAACCAAAAGGTTAGTGGTTGAAATCCACCAGCTGCTTCTTGGAAACCGTATTAGGGCAGTTCTACTCTGTCCCATAGGGTTGCTCTGAGTCGGAATTGACTCGAAGGCAACAGGTTTTGTTTTTTGGTATTAATAGAGGTATTAAATAAAAGGTCAGAATTGGTCTCACTGAGAAGGTGAGAATAGATCTAAGACTTGAAGGAAATGAGAGAGTTGGTCAAGTGTATAACTGGGAGAAAAGTTTTCCAGAGGGACAGGTAGAGCAAAGGCTGTACATTGGAGCATGCCTGGCACATTTGAAGAATGGCCAGGAGGCCATGTGGCTGGAGCCAAGTGACTGAAGGAGGACAGTGGTGGTGGGAGAGGAGGTCGAAGAAGTAGCAGGGAGCCGGATCATGTAGGGTCTTAGAAACCACTGTATGGACTTTGGCCTCTATTCCAAGTGAGATGGGGGCCCTTGCTGTGTTTCAAGCAGATGAGTGATGTGATCTATGTTTTTACAAAGACACCTTAAGCTGCTGTGTTGAGAATAGACACTGGGGTGGGGGTGGACAAGGGTGGAAGCAAGATCTATCAGAAACTGATTTTTACAGACACAACCGAACTTATGCAACTCAGTGAAAGAAGTCCTAAGTATTCACATTGGAAGGCTGCACTGTACATTATTCCTATGTGCTCACTAAGAGCTTCATTAAAAGACACACATTATTTAAGTTTTTGACCTGACTGAATAAACCTGATCATCCAGCTTATTCACCAGGCTTGTCTCCCAGAGACATCCGCCCCCCACCCCAACACATAAAGATTTGTCATTTTCAATAAAGAATGTGACAGACTTTGAAAATGGTTTCTGAAACATCCAAGAGTTCCAAAGAATTTTGAGCAAGGCAACATTATTAGAATAAGTGCATGTAATTCCATAGTGACCATTTTGAGTGGGACAATATTTTGATATCTGAGTCCTGCTGTGAGGAGCCCTGGTGGCACAGTGGTTAAAGAGCTTGGCTGCTAACCAAGAGGTTGGCAGTTCCAACCCACCGGCTGCTCTGAGGGAGAAAGATGAGGCAGTCTGCTTCTGTAAAGATTACAGCCTTGGAGACCCTATGGAGGCAGTTCTACTCTGTCCTATAGTGTTGCTGTGAGTGGGAATCGACTGGACGGCAGTGGGTTTTTGGTTAGTCCTGCTGTGTTTTTTTTTTTGTTGTTTAAATGAATTCTATTGCTCATAGTATTTCTTCTGTACTCACCCTACTACTGAGCAGAGGCTTGGCACTCAGCACACAGCACCCTCAGTGTGGACTTGGGGAATGCAATTAAGCCTTGGGTATGTTGGTATGTGCTAATTTGCAAGAGAGTATTACAAATTCCATTTGAATTTCCAAATCCGACTTATTTTTGAGGGGGCAAACTGTTTTTTCCCCCAAGAAAAGTGAGACCTGCATATTTACAAGAGGTTCTTTACCTTCCCCTCTTAAGAAGCAAAGGTGACCACTTTTCTGTTAAGCTTCTTAAAAGTCCGCTTAGATGAATGAGCAGCCAGAAGGGTAATCAGTCTGTCACCCAGTAAACAACATTACTGAGTGGCTTCTGTGAACATTAGTCACTAGGAGTGGATTCAAAAGAAACAGAAACCTCCATCTTTGCCCTCATGTTGCTCCCAATCTGGCTAGCGAAACAGAACCCTGAAAACAAGAGGACGTTTACAAAGAGACGTGCTGGTGGGTGACGTGAGGAAACGAGATGCCTTATTACCGTATGTTTGTATGTCATTGTAAACTTTTCAGTGTATTATAACACCCATTATCTTATTTCATTTAGTCCTCCTAATTATTTTCGGAAATAAAACCACAGGGTGTTAAACAGCTGAGATGGACCTTAGAGAACATCCATTTTACCCAGTTCCCCCAGCCTATAGGGAGGAAACTGAGGCATGAGCTCTGAAGTGATTTGCCCAGTGTCACTCAGGAAGCAAAGGAGCTGGAACTGGAACCAGGTCTCTTGGGTCCCAGTCTCCGTCCTTTTCTTCATTTTCAGAGTGGGCCAGGGTTACAGGATTGAGGCCACAGGAGCATTTAATGAGGCTGAGGGGAAAGCTTAATTTGGCATGGGGAGAAAGTACGGGCAGCCAATGGGAAGCGGCCCTAACAACTTGTCATTTCTGAGAGGAGAGGCCTAGGCAGGGAAGAGGTGATGGTTCAGCGAAAGAGTTTGAAAGGCTGGGTCACAGCAGGGGCCCTCCTAGGCCCAGAGTCACCAGAGGAAACATTAGCTTTTAATTATTATTTCCTGAGGCTGACCCTCCCACAGCTAGAGTGGCCAGAGCAGGGCAATCAGGGAGGTTGGGAATGCCTCATGGAATGAAGGCAGGCCGGGTGGTAATTACACGAAGGCCTCAGTAATGAACTGAATTCCTCAGCATGGGGCGTTTAGGCTCCAACCACTGGGCTGGAATAAAGACCTGAGGCCGGGACACCGACAGGAGAAAGTTACCTGCTCCTACCTGTGACATGAGCCCTTCAGTGTGGAGGGTGGCTGGCAGGGAATGCGCTTCCCAAAGCCATCCAGGGCCTTTCCACTGTAGCAAGGCCCAAGACCAAGGGCCGATCTGCTATACCTTGCCTCCAAATGGGATAAGGCAACAGGACGCACCTAGATGATTCTCCAAGGTGTTCCACCATGGCTCAGAGGGCCATGGGGAGTGACACTGGGGAGAAATAGGGAGCCCTGCTCTCCTTCGAGGTGAGGAGATTCAGGGGCGATTTCTTGAGGTAGGCAGTACACAGGGCAAATGTCAGGGGACTTCCAGACATCTGGTCCTCGGCCAGGCTTGCTTGTGTGTGGCCTTCTGACCAGGGCATTTAGAGCAGTGCTTCTCAAACTTTGATGTGCCTGCAATTACCTGGAGGATCTTGTTAAAATGCAGATTTAGAGCCATAAGTCTGGGATGGTACCCGAGATTCTGCATTTCTAACAAGCTCTCGGTTGGTTGTAGAACCAACCATACTTTGAGTAACAAGACTTTAAAGGGATAATTTGTGGGAGTTAAACTTTCTCCAAAACCCTCACCTGGTTAATGGCCCTCCTAGCTCTTTCCACCTGAGGGCTTCTGGTCTTCAGACCACTGTTCGTACTCCCTGCTTTTTCTGGACATCTCTGGTTCCCACTGACTAGTCCCCTGACTGCGTGTGGCGCTGTCTGCGCTGCTCGCTTGGTTCTTAGCATTCACAATCTGCTTTTATATGCCCGTGGGTCATTTCTCCAACTAGATAGCTGAATACCTGAGGTTTATGGACTTCCCTCTTGCTTCCTTCTGACCTTGCAAGGCCGAGCGCAACATTGTGGGTATACGCAGTATTCCATGAATGTGGATTCCTTGAATTAATCTGCCCTTTTGGAGCCAACCATTCCTTTCCTCGGCCCTTTGTCACCTGGTTTATTGGCCCAGTGAACCCTTGCTGGGCCTGTCTCTCTGTCCCTATTGCCTGGAACTCTGTTTTTAGAACACTAAGATGGATTCCGTTCATCTCCAGGAGAGTGTTGGGTTCCGGAATAGGGGTAACATAGTCCTCTCTTGGAAAAGGAGGAACTACCCAGTCAGGCGGGCCAAGGGACCATTGATCTGAGCCCTGTGAACAGTGGCTTCTCAGGAGCCTTGGATCTCAGCCCAGTTGCAGACAACTTCTTCTTTCAACTTCCTTTCATGTGTTTTAACTTCACAAACATGCCAATTCCCAGCTGCCCCTCAGAGACAGTGGCAGTGGTGGCGAGCCCACAGCAGGGGTCAGATGAAGTGGTGGGGTGGCATGGGGAGGGTTGTGGTGGGAGGTTTCCCCACCATCAGAGACTTTGCCACTGGGGACTGGGGTTGTATTGCTGATCTACAGATACACACATATGGACTCAGACCAGCGGACTGGTGCACTAGCTGTTACACTCAATGTTAAAAGTAGGTACCCACATATGGCAAATTCACACACAGACATCTTGCCCCTTTCTTATGTCCTTTGTACCTCTATATTCTCTCTCTTTCTCTCTGACACACACACACACACACACACACACACACACAAATACTTAACCAATTAAGTCCGTCGAGCGCTATTTGCAGATGATGGTGTGGAATTGTGCTGGAGTTGTGTCCGGCCTCATTAAATGTCAGGATTAACAATACGGCACTTGGCAATCAAGGCTGCTCTGTGGCTGTTAGTCATTAATCACCATCTGACAGTCCTGAATTGGAAACGAGGAGCCTGTTCACATGTGCTCTGTGTACCTAGTTACCCTCTTGGTAATCAGTCTCGGAAAAGTTTTCTTTGACTCCCTGCCTGCGAGGGCCTCTGTCCTGGCAAAGGAGCGGAGGGTCATTCGACTTTGCTCCCCTCTCCTCCTCCTCCTCCTCCTCACTGGGAAAAGAAGTTGAGGTCCTAAAAAAACAGGGGAGAGAGGAGCATATTGTTTTTGGCCTACTCGTTCCCTCTTATGCCTACTTCATGTAGCCTTGTTTTTATATTCTGGCCCAACGGCCAGGAAAATTCTTTTTCTCCTTGGAGAAATCCTGAAAGACAACAAGGAGCTCAGCTGGGTCCCAAAAGCTGTTGGGGTTAGTTTATAAAATGTGGTTCTTCCCCAGCTGCTCAGGTCCGGTCCTCGGTCTGCTAGATGGGGGGTGGGGGTTGACTAATTTCAGGTATTGTTCAGCAACTTGGTCCTGAATTTCTTCAAGTCCTTTCTGGGTCCCTTTGCAGAATTGAGAGAAAGGACTACTTCGTCTCTGGGGTCGATTCCCAGCACCGTTCTACAACTTTATTAATGGATTCATTCTTCAAATATCTATTTAGTGCCAACTGCGACCAGGCAGACTGGACACTGTGGATACAGAGATAATCACAGTGGTCACGGTGCCTGCCCTCATGGTGGTTATGTTTAGTGGGGGAGATAAGTATTAAACAGAGAATGCTGTATCATGGTATGATTAATCTTTGAAGGAAAATAGTCCTGCCCTGGATGCTTGGTGTTTCCCGTTGTCTAGCTGCCAGGTCCTCCCAGGGGTGCTATCCCTGGAGGTGCCTTTCCTGGGAAAATGTTCATTCCGGAGCTCTCCTGACCTGGCTTTTTCTCACCCTCAAGAATCTTATGTCCCATTCCCTTCAAACCCTGCTGTTTGTTTTCCTAGATGTTGGCTCTTTCCAAACATGCTTTGGTGGGTGCTGATATATTAAGATGGTTGCCTTCTCCTTCCACCCATGCATTTTTACAGTGTCTTTTTCTGGACTTCATTCCTTAGTTCCAAGGAATGTCTTGAGTGGGGGCATTTTCAGTCACTGTGGCCATTTGGTAGAGGGAATGGTTGGAGAAATGCAGGGGCTGGTGGCCACTGACTGCCCAGCCACCAGCTGGTCCCCTCTGCCTGCCTCTAGGGTTTGTTGCTCTAGCTGTGGCCTTCAGAGTAACTACCTGTCCCCTTGGGACCATCCTTGCTGTTCTGGAGAAGGGGAGACTGACCTAGAGGAGGGAAGAACTCTGGAATAACTGGTCACTGGGCCATTGGCAGATGGTGTGCATTCTTTGCTCTTTCCTGATCACGCTTTCTCTTGCCCTTCCTTGAGTTTTACCCTTAAGGCTCTTCCCTAGCCCAACTAATGACTTCAGTTCAAGGACACTGACAAATGTTCTAGTCTTTTAGCTGTTTTCATTTAAATGGAATGCAGCAAGCATTTATTGATTATCCACAATGTGTCTGGCATTGTCGTAGGCACAGGGGACACAAAAATGAAAAAGCCGCTGTCCTTGCCTTTAAAGAACTTGTAGCCAAGTGGGGGGAGATGTGAGGCACTCACCTAGCAAAGTATGGGACGGACTGTAAAAGAGACACAAATAAGGAACCCAAAGGGTTCAGAGCAAGGGGAAACCACAACTGGTTGGAATAAAAAACAGTGAATTGGTGAGAGGGGTTAGACTTTTTAGGAAGAAGGAACAACTCAATGCAAGAGCTTGGTGTCCAGGAAATAGTGAACTGTTAACGTTAGGGTCCTGTGGAGGGTTCTGGGAGGGCTGGCGCAGAACAGTGTGCTGAGGTTGTTTTGTGGAGGACTTGAATGCTAAGTTTGTTGTTGTTAGTTGCCATCGAGTCAATCCCGACTCATCATGACCCCATGTGTGGAGTAGTACTGCTTCATAGGGTTTTCAAGGGGTGAGTTCAAACCACCAACTTTCAGCTAGTACTACCCAGTGACTCCAATGCTAGGTTAAAGGTTATTAAATAGATAATGGAAGGCCAAGGAAGGTCCATGAGTTTCCAAAAGTAAGAAACCCATGCTTCTATTTTTCATTGAAAAGTTGTCTTTCTGGAAGAGAGAAAGCTGAGTTTCCCTCAAGCGTCACACTCCCCGCCAGAATCATATAATTATGTATTGATTTGTGTGATTGTTAGTTTAATTTTTGCCTCTATCAGTAGCTGTCCATACTGCAGCTCCAGAACAAAGAAAACCTCAAAGCGTTTCTCAGTGGCCTCCCTGCAACTCACTTGAGCAGTCCGATTCTACACAAAATCAGCCACCGTTCTCCCACTCCCTTGCATTAGTGCCTAGAGGTTATGTCTGGCTGAGGTCCTTCTTGGCTGCCCAGGAGGTGTGGGATGACTGGGCAGCCAGTGATCTCACTCTGCACCCCTAGGCTTCCTTTCTCCTCCCAACTCTTCCCTTTTCTGGTTCTTCTAGAATTTGGCCTGAGGTACTGATTATTTGTCCCCTCATGAAGGCACAGCTACAAAGGAAAGCACCTTCACAGCAGGAGAATATGGTCGATGTTCAGGTGTGGATTTCTTGGTTTGAGGTGCTCTTGCCTCCCTTCACCTGGCTAACCCCACTCATCTTTCAGGCCTCAGCTTAAATATCATGTTCCCTGACCTTAGTTTTAAATGAGGATTCCCTGTTATACCCTCTCTATACCATACAGCACTCTGTACTTTTCCTTCATCTCTACTACCACAACTTGTAATTAATTATATGTTGATTTGTTTAGTTTCTGTTTTCTTCACCAGTCTATAAGCTCCATGAAGGCAGGAGCTGTATATCTTTTTGCTCAGTGTCTAGTCCAGTGCCTGACATGTACTAGGTGCTCAGTAAGTGGTACTGAATGAATGAACCGATGGTGTTGGGTCCATCTATGGCCTGGATGATCTCAGAGCTGGTTGGACATTTACCCAGTGGCCTGGGAGTGGGTAAATTATAGGATTTCTCTCTGTACTGAATGAATGAACCAATGGTGTCCATCTATGGCCTGGATGATCTCAGAGCTGGTTGGACATTTACCCAGTGGCCTGAGAGTGGGTAAATTATGGGATTTCTCTCTCACTTTTTTGAGAAGGAAAATGGTGAGCAAGGAGAGTATGGCTTGGTGTTCTTGGGAATGCCCCCTTGTGGTTTGGCCGCATGGAATATGTTTAGCCTGCCCTTTAAGAGATGATGAGCGATGAGCAACCACCCTGGTTACAAGGACCCAGCGTCTTCTCTGACAGGGCCCCGAAACTGCAGAACCAGGCCTGAAAAAGAAATGGATGGATATTTCAAAAAGATTAGCAAGTTCCTGACCCAGACTGCTCCCCAGTGGCCTGATCCTGAAGAACCCTGAGCTTTAAAATCCCAAAGAAGTGCTGGGTTCCATTCTTTTCCCTAAGCATTGATAATGCCTAATCTGATGGGAGCTGAAGGGAAATGGGAAGAGAAAGGGAACAATGCAGAGTTTAGAGCAGGGTCGGTTTGAGGCAACCAGCAAAGCAGAAAAGTTAGTATTGGGGATGGGTGGAGGAATACACCAATGTCTTCTTTCCCTCTTTCTAGATGTTCTCCCCACTGAAGACACTGAGGGGTGACTGCTGAAGGAGGCAGAGGAGAAGAAGGTACAGCCCTCAAGATACCTGGGAGTGATGGAGGTTTGTTACCCTCATGGTGGTTCTCATTAGGGAGAGAACTCTGGTACCACCCCCAGGGGCATTTGGAAACATAGGAGGCATTTTTGGTTGTCTCCGTATTGGGAGGTGCTACTAGTGATTATGGAAACCCTGGTGGCGTAGTAGTTAAGCGCTATGGCTGCTAACCAAAAGGTTGGCAGTTTGAATCTACCAGCCACTCCTTGGAAGCTGTATGCGGGCAGTTCTACTCTGTCCTGTAGGGTCAACTATGAGTCGGAATCAACTTGATGGCAATGGGTTTGTTTTTTTAACTAGCAATTACTGTCTTGAGGCCAAATATGCTAACTCTTCTACCATGCATATGACCATTCTGCCCAATAAAAAATGATCTTTCCCCAAATGTCGCTGTGAGATAAGAGAAAAACAGGGACTTTGATGCTTTAGACACTCCATGGTTTCTGTCCGTGGAGCTCCTGGGATCAGAGCAGAAAAAGCTGAGAGGCCTGCCCCTGACCACTGGGGCATGTCACATAGAACTAGTGAAAAGCTCAGGCCACCATCCTCTTCAGCCCCTTCTCAGCCCTCTTTCACTGCCCTCAAACCTGCAAAGCCATCCAGCAGACGCTACTCTTCAAACCAGGCCTCACTCAGCTGTGATGGTTAACTTATTCCATATGTCGGGGCCCCTCTCACGTCAGAAAATGAGAGTGGAATGGGACACAAGTGTGACTAGAGGTAGTTGTGGTAGAGGTGAGGGATGGGGAGAGGGCGATGTCTGAGGGCTGGTGGGAAAGGCTTTTCGAGGGGTGTTGCTCTGACGGGGAAGTGCTGGGGGAAGTCAATGGCAACACGTTCCGGCCTGTTGGGAGGACGGCTGTTGGCACCAGGAGAAACCCATCCAGCGGAGCCAACCCTCATTAATCATCCAGGCGGCTGAACTGCCAGCTCCTTTCAAGATCTTTCAAGAAGGGTTTTCACCCAAAATAGAGTTGAAAATGTGCTGGGCCCTACTCAGAATCTCATCAGTCTGGGCATTATGGGAAGTGTCAGGCAGGCTGTGACAGACAAGGCCCACTCTGTTCAAGGGGTCCTGACTCCCACAGCCTGTCATATCAAGCGCCTGATCAAATTTGACAGCTTCATTTGTACCTACAGAATAGATAAAAGGGGCTGTTCATTGAAACAAATGGAGGGGAAGGGGTGGGGGAGGGGAGCGAGGTGAGGGTGAGAGGGAGTGTGTGTGCATTTGTGTGTGTGTTGGGGGGAGGAATGGCATTGGGGGAAGAACAGCGGGGAGGGTTATGGTTAGGAGCAAGGAGCGCAAAGAAAGATACTCTCTAAGAACATTTTCTTCTCCAACACCGCCAGAGAAGGCAAGGGATGGGGGAGACAGGTGAGTACCAAGAAGGGGTTAGGAGTATGGAAGGGATGTGGGAGTGAAGGACTCCACCCACCTGTCAGTGTCACCATCAAGAGGCTGAGACAAGGCCTTCCTGGCCTCCCTACCCTGAGCTGCCCTCATGGTGTTCTGGGCCCTGAAGCTTTAACTGGAGCCAGGAAGGTGGGTCCTGGGAGAAGGACAGCCCAAGCTGGGCCAGAGAGTGTGGTGGATGTTTCAATTCCCAGCCCAAACATTGCCAGCAGCCTTCCTCCTCTCCTGCTGCGGTCCCTTAACTGTGCTACTTCTCTGTACTAAGGTTCTTGCTCCTCTTTTGGCTGGGCTGCTGGGTAGCCTGGGCAAGAGCCACACCTATGCTGGTGACTCCCTTAGATTACACAAAATGGATGCTGGTTGGTCTGAGCTGGGGTGAGTAACACACCTTGCGCAGCTCCACTTTGGGCCTTGCTCAGGCTGCCTCAAAGAACTCTCCCCACTCCTCTGCCTCTTCACATTTGATCAGAAAATGGGGGCAGAGTGAATGAATGAATCCTCCCAGCAGACAGAGTGCTCTGAACACCTTGCACTTTTTATCGGTCCCCTGCACTTGTCAATATTGTACTTTACTTTGCATTGTTAGCCTGCTGTTAGGTTTTCCCTACTAGATTGTAGGCACTTTGATGCAAGGGGCTGTGTCTTATGTGTCTTCTATCCTCCAAAAGCATTTAGCACACGTAGTACATTCTTAAGAAATATCTGTAGACTGATGTGGATTGATTGTAGCATTTTGCAGCCTACGCACACTGAAAGGCTCAATTGTAATTGTCAGGAAGTGAGCCTGGCATCAGGGGATTTAAGGCTTTATTCTGACCTAGGGTCTTCAGAGGAGAGTGCCAGAAGTTAGCAAGGCTCCCCCACCCTTCCCCAGCTCATATGGAGCCTTTGTGAGATTTAGAAAAAGGCACCCTTCCAGGCTGATGTGGCCCTAGGTGAGGTCTCATAGGGGGCAGTAGAGCCCCCACTTGCTTCTTTGGCTGGATGCCTTTGTGTGGGGTACCACCTACACAACAGAACGCTGTGGCCCTCGTGGTAGGAGCATAGGTTTTTGTAATTAGATAGACTTGGTAGGAATCTTGCCTCAATCCCTTACTGGCTTTTGTGATGTTGGGTAAAATGTGTTCAGTAATAGGCTTATCTCACAGAATTGCTACAAGGATTAATGAAATCTTGTATGTAAAGTACTTAGCACAGTGCCTGACACATAGTAAGCCCCCAGTAAATGTTGCTGTTGTTAGGTGCTATCATGGATTGAATTGTGTCCTCCAAAAATATTCGTCAGTTTGGCTAGGCCATGATTCCCAGTATTGTGTGATTGTCCACCATTTTGTAATCTGATGTGCTTTCCTATCTCTATGATGTTAATGAGATAGGATTAGTGGCAGTTATGTTAATGAGGCAGGTCTCAATCTACAAGATTAGTTTGTGTTTTAACCCGATTTCTTTTGATATATAAAAGAGAAAAGCGAGCAGAGAGACAGGGGGACCTCATACCACCAAGAAAGCTGTGCCAGGAGCAGAGCACATCCTTTGAACCTGGGGTTCCTGCACTGAGAAGTTCCTAGACCAAGGGAAGATTGATGACAAGGATCTTCCCCCAGAGGTGACAGAGAGAGAAAGCTTTCCCCTGGAACTGGCGCCCTGAATTTGGACTGCTAGCCTACTAGACTGTAAGAGAATAAATTTCTCTTTGTTAAAGGCATCCACTTGTGGTATTTCTGTTATAGCAGCCCTAGATGACCAAGACAGGTGCCATAAAGTTTTTTCTCACTCATAGCGACCCTATGTACAACATAACAAAACACTGCCAGGTCCTGTGCCATCCTCACAATCATTGCTCTGCTTGAGGCCATCATTGCAGCCACTGTGTCAGTCCATCTCCTTGAGTGTCTTCCTCTTTTTCGCTGACCCTCTACCTTACCAAGCATGATATCCTCCTCCAAGGACTGGTCCCTCCTAACAACATGTACCGAGTACATGAGATGAAGTCTCACCATTCTCACTTCTAATGAGCATTCTGGCTGTACTTCTTCCAAGACACATTTGTTCGTTTTTTTGGCAGCCCATGGTATATTCAGTATTCTTTGCCAACACCATAATTCAAAGGCATCAATTCTTCTTTGGTCTTCCTTGTTCATTGTCCAGCTTTCACGTGCCTATGAGGTGATTGAAAATACCATGGCTTGGGTCAGGTGCGCCTTAGTCCTCAAAGTGACTGAAATTGATCAAACATGCAATCAAGATGCATTGATAATTATTGGTGATTAGAATGCAAAAGTTGGAAACAAAGAAGAAGCATCTGTAGTTGGAAAATATGGCCTTGGTGATAGAAACGACACTGGAGATCACGACAGAATTTTGCAAGACGAACAACTTATTCATTGAAAATACCTTTTTTCAACAACATAAATGGTGACTATACACGTGGTCCTTGATGGAATACACAGGAATCAAATTGACTACATCTGTAGAAAGAGACAATGGAGAAGCTCAATATTATCAGTCCCAACAAGGCCAGGGGCCAACTGCGAAACAGACCATCAATTGCTCACGTGCAAATTCAAGTCGAAGTTGAAGAAAATTAAAACAAGTCCACAAGAGCCAAAGTACGACCTTGAGTATATCCCACCTGAATTTAGAGACCATTTCAAGAATATATTTGATGCATTGAACACCAATGACTGAAGAACAGATGAGTTGTGAGATGACATTAAGGACATCATACATGAAGAAAGCAAACGATCATTAAAAAGACAGGAAAGAAAGAAAAGACCAAAATGGATGTCAGAAGAGACTATGAAACTTGCTCTTAAACGTAGAGCAGCTAAAGCAAATGGAAGAAATGATGAAGTAAAAGAGCTGAACAGAAGATTTCAAAGGGTGGCTGGAGAAGACAAAGTAAAGTATTATAATGACATGTGCAAAGACCTGGAGTTAGAAAACCAATAAATGTTAGAGAAGGAAAAAGGCCTGTATCTGGTCCCTATTGCCCAGGCTGTTTTCATTTGAACTTAGAGCACTTTGTGTTGGTGGCACTTGTTTGTCAATGACCATTGCTCGTTACTGCTTTGTATCAATCTTTAGCTTTTTGTATGTTTCACAGATAAAGCATTGTTAGAATCCAACATATCAAAGGTCCCTATCCTTTTGGTTAGGAAAAACCAGTTGCCATCAAGTCAGTTCTGACTTATGGTGACCCTATGTGTGTCAGAGTAGAACTGTGCTCCAGAGGGTTTTCAATGGCTGATTTTTCAGAAGCAGATCGCCAGGACTTTCTTTTGAGGCACCTCTGGGTTGACTTGAACTGCCAACGTTTTGGTCAGCAACCAATCAGGTTAACTGTTTGCACTACCCAGGGACTCCTTCTTTTTTTATTTTTATTTTTTTTATTGTACTTCAGTTGAAGGCTTACAGAACAAATAGTTTCTCATGAAACAGAAGTACACATGTTGTTTTATAACATTGGTTAACAACCTCACAACATATCAACCCTCTAACTTCTCAGCCTCTTTTTTTGTTTGGTGAAAATACACATAGCCAAAGATACACCGTTTCAAAAATTTCTACATGCACAGTTCAGTGACATTGACTACGCTCTTCCAATTGAGCTGTTATTCTCACTTAAGATGAAGGCTTACAGAACAAAATAGTTTCTCATTTAACAGTTACTACAAATGTTGCCCTATGACAATGGTTAATAATCTCACAACACATCAGCAATATCCTTACTCAACCTTGGGTTCCCTATCACCAGCTTCCTTGTCCCCTTCTGCCTTCTGGCCCTTGTCACTGGATTCCTGTACCTTGTTAGTCTCATTTGGTTTTACGGGGCTGTCCACTCCCAGGCTGAACAGTGAACCTCGGAGGTAACTTCACCACTGAGCTAAAAGGGTGTCTGGGAGCCATACTCTCAGGGTTTCTCCAGTCTCCTGTAGGCCAGTAAATCTGGTCTTTTTTTTGTGAGTTAGAATTACGCTCTACATCTTTCTCTAGCTCCGTCCAGAACCCTCTGTTGTGATCCTGGTCAGAGCAGTCAGTGGTGGTAGCTGGGCACCATCTAGCTGTACTGCACTCAGTCTGGTGGGGGCCTTGGTAGCTGTGGTCCATTAGTCCTTCGGACTAATCTTTTCCTTGTATCCTGTTCTCTTCATTCTCCCTTGCTCCTGAAGGGATGAGACCAGTGGAGTATCTTAGATGGCCGCTCACAGGCTTTTAAGACCCCAGACACTACTCACCAAGGTAGAATGTAGAGCATTGTCTTTATAAGTTGTGTCATGCAACTGAGCTAGATGTTCCCCGAGACCATGGTCCCCAGAGCCCTCTGCCCAGCAATTCAGTCCCTCAGGGAGTTTGGATGTGTCTGTGGGGCTTCCATGACCTTTCCTAGTACAAGTTGTGCTAGTTTCTCCTGTATTGTGTACTGTCTCACCCTTCACCCAAGCCAGGGACTCCTTCTTGTTAGGAAGCACTGTTATTATGCTGCCTCAATGCTCAAATAGGTGGATTCTTTGCCACCAGGTGGAGATTTCAGTACTGCAAGGCATGCAAAAGGTCATGAATCTCTTTGAACTTCAGGGTCTTATAGCCCTGAGCCTTCTGTCCTAACCTTTGTCAAGTCAGCCTTGTCTGGCAACAGCATTCTGGAGGCACCTGTATGTCCTACACTTTCAAACATCAGCTTCCTCCAGATAAACAGAGCTTAGTGGGCTTTGGAAGGAGCTTCTAGTTGGTAAGACCTGCTGAAGCAGGGTGAAGGTGAGCTGGGGTCAGGGAGAAGGTGAGCTCTTGTCTTGGCTTCTTCCTTAATCATGGTGTGATCCTCAGCAGTCACTGTGTGCCTTCACCTCACTACAATTCAGTTTCATCCTGTGTAAAATGAGTATGGCTGAGGACAGCTACCTGGCCAACCGACTGGAAGAGATCCATATTTATGCCTATTCCCAAGAAAGGTGATCCAGCCGAATGTGGAAATTGTCAAATAATATCATTAATAACACACTCAAGTAAAATTTTGCTGAAGATCATTCAAAAGCAGCTGCAGCAGTATATCAACAGGGATATCAACCTGGATTCAGAAGAGGACATGGAATGAGGGATATCATTGCTGATGTCAGATGGATCCTAGCTGAAAAGAGAGAATACAAGAAAGATGTTTACCTGTGTTTTATTGACTATGCAAAAGCATTCGACTGTGTGGATCATAACAAATTATGGATAACTTTGAGAAGAATGGAAATTCTGAAACACTTAATTGTGCTCATGAGGAACCTATATGTGGATCAAGAGGCAGTCATTCAAATAGAACAAGGGCATACTGTGTGGTTTAAAATCAGTAAAGGTATGTGTCAGGGTTGTATCCTTTTACCATACTTATTCAATCTGTATGCTGAGCAAATAATCCGAGAAGCTGGACTATGAAGAAGAGCGAAGCATCAGGATTGGAGGAAGGCTCATAAACAATCTGGGATACGCAGATGACACAACCTTGCTTGCTGAAAGTGAAGAGGACTTGAAGCACTTAGTGATGAAGATCAAAGACTACAGCCTTCAGTATGGATTATACCTCAACATAAAGGAAACAAAAATCCTCACTACTGGACCAATAAGCAACATCATGATAATCGGAGAAAATATTGAAGTTGTCAAGGATTTCATTTTACTTGGATCCACAATCAACACCCATGGAAGCAGCAGTCAAGAAATCAAAAAATGCATTGCATTGGGCAATCAGCTGCAAGAGAACTTTTTAAAGGGTTAAAAAGCAAAGATGTCACCTTGAAGACTAAGGTGTACCTGACCCAAGCCATGGTGTTTTCAGTTGCCTCATATGTGTGCGAAATCTGGACAATGAATAAGGAAGACTGAAGAAGAATTGATGCCTTTGAATTGTGGTGTTGGCAAAGAATATTGAATATAACATGGATTGCCAGAAGAATGAACTAGTCTGTCTTGGAAGAAGTACAACCAGAATGCTCCTTAGAAGCAAGGATGGCAAAATTACATCTCATATGCTTTGGCACTGTTATCAAAAGGGATCAGTCCCTGGAGAAGGACATCCTTGTCTGGCAGCAGCATTCTGGAGGCACCTGTGTTTCCTACACTTTCAAACATCAGCTTCCTCCAGATAAACGGAGCTTAGTGGGCTTTGGAAGGAGCTTCTAGTTGGTTAGTAGAGGGTCACCGAAAAAAAGGAAGACCTTCGATGAGAAGGATTGACAGTGGCTGCAACATTGGGCTCAAGCATAACAACAATTGTGATGATGGCACAGGACCGGGCAGTGTTTCATTCTGTTGTACATAGGGTCACTATGACTTGGAACCAACTTGACGGCACCTAACAACTATGAGAACAGGGTGGAAGCTGGTCAGAGCACCCCAGACAATACTTGTGATGGACCTGTGGTGTCAGGGCTGGATTACCCAGTAAGCAAGGTACCCATGGGCTTACTTGTGCTTGCTTACTTACTAATCTGTAGTGTAAATTTCACCCGTTTTTCACCACATCTTTGAAATTGTTCACTACAGATTAGTAAGTAAGCACAAGTAAGCCTGTGTGTACCTTGCTTACTGGTAACCCATCCCTGTGTGATGCTCTCCTTCTAGGCATAAGGGATGATGAGCATTCCTGCTCTTATAGTTAGGAGGGGTCACATGACCAGTTCTGGCCAGTGGATTATGTGCAGGCATGACACCTGTCATTTTTGCCCTGAAACATGTAACCGTTGATGCAAGAACCTCCAGCTTTTCTCCTCTGTGACAGCTGATGATGTTTCTCAGTCAGTCAGTAGCCCTGATTAATTATGTGGAAGAGTGTGATGCTTTCTGATGTGTCAACTTGGCTAGGTTGAACTACAGTCTCCAATTATTTAATCAAACACTCATCTCCATGCTTCTGTGAAGTCATTTTGCAGATGTGATTAAAGTTCCTAATCAATTGACTTTAAGTTGATTAACAGGATGATTATCCTGGGTGGGCCAGACCTACTTAGGCAAGCCCTTTAAAAAAAGGGCTAAGGCCTTCATTGAGCTCAGAGACTCAAAACAGCTCATGCCAGTAGAGTTTCAGCCTACTTATGATCTTCCCTTCTTGAATGCCTGTCCTATAGACTTCGGACTTGCTTGGCTCGCAATTCTACAATTGCATAAGCCAATACCTTATAATAAATGCCTTACTATATCACTGTTTCTGTTTCTCCGGTTGAACCCTGACTACCAGAGACCCTTGTTGACCCATGATAGATATGTAGTGTAAATGAGAAATGAGCCTTTGTTGTGTTAAGCCACTAATGTTTGGGGTTAGTTTGTTACCACAGCATAACCTAGCCTATACTGACTAATACAACAGCATCAATAGAGCCCTTAGCACATTATATCATAATTAGGTTACATATCTATCTCATACTAGATGGTGAGCTTCTTGAGGCAAGGCCAACGTGTCCCTCATCTTTTTAATTCCCAGGGCAGACAACAGTACCCAGTACATAGTGGGCCTTCTAAATGTTTAGTGAACTAGTTGAACCTATTGTACTGACTGGCTCCTGGAAAGGAGGGGCTTACTGAGGACCAATTTTATTTGAATGGTATGGCATCTAGCACAGTACTGACACATGCAGGCACATTCACCAAAGCTTTTTAATGGTTCTGTCCCCTTATTCTATCCTTCTGAGGCACCCAGACCCATGTCGATACAAAGCCTGAAGCTACTTGACTTAGTGCAAAGAGTTGTAGAGTCAGAACCTTGTTAGAATCCTGTCTCCACAGCTCCTTGTGATATCTTGGGGCAATTTATGTGTTTACCTATCCAAATTTTAGTTTTCTCATCAAAGGGAGGTGTGTTGTAAGAATTAAATGCCTAGCATACACAAAATGATGCCTCTTGAGATGCCCTGGGATGGGCCTGGCCTATCACTTCTGAACGTTTGTTTGATGGTGTCTTTATTTGAAGATGTCAAAGATAAGAAGGAAGAGGACAGTCACATTATTTAGGAACTAGGTGCAAACTCATATACAACTTACACCACACACACATAAACACACACATACACACACATACACACACAAACCCAACCCAGGAGAGCAAGCAGGATATGGGGGAGTGTGTAGTGCATTTTCCAAATTGCTGTTTCCATTCTAAAATCTGCCTCTGATTTAAACTCCAGACGGATCATTTTATTTTATGTTCCAAAGAGCCGTGGAGAGACTCACTGCCCATTCAGAGCAAAGGTCCCCCCACTGTGGTTAGGTTTTTATCTGCTTTTCATTTCTTCTCTTGCCAGCCCCATTTTCCAAAAGCAACTGGCTGTAGGCTATGAAAAATTTGATTCTGTTTTGCTGATCTTGATTTAAACTCACAGGATTTTCAAAATTATGTTAAACAATAATTCTAACCCACTTAAGCATCAGAAGCAGTCTCTGAAATATCTGTACCACCCTATACTCAGCAGTTCATCAAATTAAAAAAAAACAAAACTTCAATCATTCATTTGTTGGAATCAGTTCTTTGGGTGAAAGATTCCACATTACAACATTCTTCTTGTGTTTTTCCCCTCTTTATGAGGCGAAGTCATGTAGCTCTCTTCCTGGACCTTCCACATTTATTGCCCTGATCAGAATTTTAGGATTTTATTTGACTTGGGGGGTGGGGGCGGTGACAGGGCATCCTAACTATGACCATCATAATGCTTCACTCCATAGACATTTAATAAACTCATAGAATATTCCAGTTAGAAACAGCCTTAAAGATCACATGGCTCAACAACTTGATTTTAGAAATGGGAAAATAGGCTCAGAGAGATTAAGTGACTTGCTCAAGGTCAGAGAGAAATTAAGTTACAGAAACAGAACCAAACCCAGCGTTTCTGACTCCCATTTTCGTGCTCCTTGTACTTACATGTATAATGACTTGACATTCTGGGTTTTCCAGGGCAGTCCTAAAGATCACCGGAATATACATACCATTTTTCTCCATTGGGTAGTTCATAAAACATGGTCACCTCCTTTTCTTTCAACCAGCAGGTTCAACCTCTTTTAAGAGATAGGTTTTCCAGTTCATCTGTGGTCCAACCCACTGACAACTTTTCCTATTTTAGGAAGTGTTAGTAATCCTGGTGATACGCCAGCACTCTGGGAAAATGGGGAAAGGCACTTTATTTAGGAAGAAGTACAAACCATCCCCATCCCTGGAATACTCTGCCAAAGGTGCAAGCTGACTGGGGAGAGAGCAGGCGGAAGAAAATTCAGATGTGTTGTGTACAGCATTAGTTAAGCCTGTTCCTTGATCTACTTTAGAAATGAAAATTACTGGCTCATGGGCTCAGTTTCAGCCTTCTCATCACTATGGGATGAAGGCCCTGTCTTAGTCATCTAGTGCTGCCATAACAGAAATACCACAAGTGGATGGTTTTAACGAAGAGAAGTTTATTTCCTCACAGTCAAAGTAGGCTAAAAGTCCACATTCAGGGCGTCAGCTCCAGGGGAAGGCTTTCTCTCGGCCTTCTCATCAGTGTTCCCCCAGACTTGGAGCTTCTCGGCGCAGGGACCCCGGTCCAAAGGACACGCTCTGCTCCTGGCACTGCTTTCTTGATGGTATGAGGTCCCTCTGTCTTTCTGCTCACTTCTGTCTTTTATATCTCAAGAGATTGCCTCAGGACACAATCCAGTCTTGTAGATCCAGTCCTGCCTTACTAACACAACTGCCACCCATCCTCCCTCATTAACATCATAGAGGCAGGTTGACAACATACAGGAAAATCACACAGTACCAGGAATCATGGCCTAGCCAAATTGATACACACATTTTTTGGGGGACATAATTCAAACCATGACAGGCCCCATCCATCTTTCACCCTTCAAGAGAAGATGGGCCTAGGAGGAATTGGGGAGCCTCCCAACAGATTGGCACTCCCACGGGAAGGTCCCCAAATCAGCCCCAGTGAGCTCTTCCTCCTCCAGCACCGTGTAGCTAGACCATCTGATGCACACAATTAGCACCTTTTGATATCCTGTCCTATCCTCTACGGTCTGCAGTATGATTTAGCACTTTATTAGATCAGCATAAATGCAGTTATATATAATGCTATGTTGCTCCCTGTCTCCCGGGCATGTCTTGTCTCCGCCAACTGAACTGGGCAGGAATTTTGCCTGCATTTTCTTCCGTATCTCATGGCATCCAGTGTTGTGCTGCGCACATCAAAGGGATTCTGTAAATTGTTTGCTTTGATGACTGACCGCCCAAAAGTGTAATCCCAAAATACCTGCTGGGACTCTTATTTTCAAGGGGCCATTTCTCTATTTTGGTCATTAGATACAGCATTTGTCCAACCATGAAATGTACATGTAGGCAAGAAGTAGATACCACTTTTGCGATGCCCTCACCTCTTTAACAGTTGAAACCAAAGTTGGACTCTGTCAAGGGATCACAGCCTCCCTGACCTTGTTCCCACCCCTGGACCACTGGGATTGCTTTATTCCCCCCACCCTCTCTTTTTGTCTCCCTTGCCTTGGCAACTCAGTCCCCTCCCCTTTCTCCCCCCGCTGCTCGGTGCCTTTCCTGTACTTGGACCCAGCGGCTGACAGCTGGTTTGGGGGTACTGCAGGAGAAATTGTGGGCATGCTGAGCCTTACAATAGGGCAGGCTTTGTCCAGGGGCCGTGGTGCGTCTCCACTGACCTTGGAAGTAAGTGACTGGGGATGACGGAGGGGAGGCAGCTTCCTTCCCTCTGCGGGCTGCTGGTATTTAATGTCTTCTTTGTTGGTCAGGGCCCCTGGAGACTGAGCTGCAGGGAGAGACTTTTGGCTGCTCCCTCCCTCCTGGACAAAATGGTGCATGCTTTTCCTGTTTAAACAGGGCGCAGTTGTGAAGTGCCCTGACTTCGCACACACCAAGGCCCGGCAACCGCTGCAATAAATCAATAGGAAAATAGAAGCTGCCAGTTAGACTAAACAAGTGCATTTGCAAAGACGGCTAGCCCTCATTAATCACTCTGACAGTCCTAAAAACACATTTCCCCTTTAATGACTGTATTTGGATAATCAGTGCTTTTTCCTCCTCAGTCAGAGTTTGAGTAACAGACAGCTGGTGTTATTAAGCCATTGGGGAGGGAGTGCTGGATTGGGGTCGAAGGAGAGCCATCCACTGGAGGTCTCTGCAAACGCGAACAGGGGTTGGCTGCAAAGCTGTTGTTATGCAATAATGAGGGAGAGCTTTGTACTGCCATTGATGGGCTCCGGCAGCCATGTGCAAGTTCCCCCCAAACCTCGACACCCACCTGCATTATGTGAATACAAAAGCCTCATGCTGAGTTTTATGAGCTTTGGCGGATTTAACCCCGGGTAGGGGAGGCAGGAGTTTTTCTGGCAGGGAGGTAAGAAGATGGGTTGATGTGATTTGGCTTTGTTTCCTTTAGGTGACTTTGGCTTTCAGGAGAAAGTTTGAAACCCAGCACATTCCTCTTTATAAATGATGTAACACATTAATGCACAGCACATTATGAAAATGGTAATTCAAACCCATAGTGCTCCAAATTAAACCATACATTATCGGATGCATTCAACCATCTATTTTGCAAAAAGACAGGATGAAATCAAATCAAACAGAAAACTGGAGTGCAGCTTCCCCTACAGAATGATTAATACAGTGCAGAGGAATGGGATTATTGCAAGATGAATTCCACAGTAACCCAGACATACATCAGAAGGGAGTTGGTTCATATCTTGAGAGAAGCAATCACATTATGCTGGGCAGGGCAAGGCAATTACAGCTGTGTAAAGATGGTGAAGGGACCCATACCTCCCACTTGGGCCATGGATTTCTTAGGAGAAGGGTTTGTGGGTAGATGGTTGGGAAGTTAAAATCTTAACACCACACAATTAGAGTCAAACCTGTGTCTGAGGGTGTCTTTTCTCTCCCTTCCTCCCACTGCTGCCCACAAGGCCACAAAAATAACCGGGCAAAAGGTGTGAAAATACGACCTGAAGCCAGGAACATCCAGTGTCTCAAGTTCTAGCTTTGTGGTGCCTTGGGAACACAGGCCCCATTTCTGGCGCCTGGGAGAGATTAGGAGGAAGTGGGAGAGGAGGGCTGGGAAGAGGAGGAGGTGGAGAAATAAAAGGTGGAGGTGATTCTCAAAGAAAGAGTTGCTGGATGAATGAATTATGCAAGTAGGCAGTTGGTGGGGGAGTCCTCTATTAAAACAGCAACTTTGTTTAATGAGACTGGAGCTACTGAAAGTAGCCACCTCCCCTCGAATTAATTAAAGCAGCCACATTTCTCAGGAACATCACCAATTTACTGGTGGGGAGAGCTGACATTTCAGGTTAAGAACCGGGACACTCCAGACTACAGTACCTGCCCTTTGGTATCACCATAGGGGTAGTTTGGGGCATCCTATTCCAACCAGGCCCAGCAACATCCTTCCCAGTCTCAAAGGCCGCCAGTACATTTTACCGGGAAACTCAACAATCTAAGGAGTTTTCTAACCCCTATTCTTACTTTGGTATATGGAGAATTAGCTAGTTGTGGGAGATACTGAGCCTCTCTTTTTCTCCTGTTCCAACTAGAGGAGCATTTTGGTCCCTGGTTGGAGCCCTGGTGGCACAGTGGTTAAGAGCTTGGCTGCTAACAAAAAGATCAGCAGTTCGAATCCACCACCTGCTTCTTGGAAACCCTGGGGCAGTTCTACTCTGTCCTATAGGGTAACTGTGAGTTGGAATCGACTCTACGTGAAAGGGTTTTGGAGTTTTTAGATAGAGAATGTCTGAAGGCCAGGAAGTGGAAGAAAGAGTAAAGTTTAAGTACCCCTGCAGAGGGAGTAATTTCCAGCAGTTTTAGCAGGCATTAAGAGGAAACAGGGAGCCCTGGTGGCACAGTGGTTAAGAGCTCAGCTGCTAACCAAAAGGTTGGCAGTGCGAATCCACCAGCCACCCCTCGGGCAGTTCTACTCTGTCCTATAAGGTTGCTACAAGTCAGAATCCACTCCACGGCAACAGATAAAAGAAAACCGGGAATGGTTGAAATGGCAAATGTTTTGTTACATGTATTTTACCACACATACACACACACACACACACACACACACACACAAAAGGGGTATCTGAAAGAAAGGGGGACTTGTGAGGAAGAGAAGAAGGAAAGAATAACAAACAGCAAACAAAGCAAGAGAGGAAAAAACATGAAGCAACGAGTCGCTACATTTCAGGTCTTTTTAAGACTTGGGCCAATTTGATGGTTGAGAAATCCAATAATGCTGATTCCCCAGGAAGACCCTGAGCTGGTCCAGGGAGACTTCTCGGTCCCATTCAGCATGGCCCTAACTGGAGTCTCTCTGGCGCTGTAACGCTAGCAGCCCAAGTTTTGATGTCAGGCCTCCGCCCTCGCTGGAACACACACAGGGTCTTCTGGTGGCCAGCGCTGGCACTTTCTGCCCAAGAATCCTGATGTTCTCTTGACTAATGAAAACACGAACTTTTCCCAGATATAGTCTTGGGGACAAAGAAACTTTATGTTGAGATTTTCTGGTCCCGAGAGGAAGGTACCAGGTGAGAGGAGGCTGCCCACGGAGCCGCGAGTAAGTCGAGCTTCTGAACAACTGAACGGGGCCTGACCGAGGCCTACAGACGTCTTAGAAGCACGCGGTTTGCGGAGCACCAACTACCTCTTAAGCAGAAGCAAAGGAAAACAACACCAACAACGACGTAGAGCCAAACCGCCCCACACCGAGGTGGAGGAGAGCGGCCAGGAGGGGAGAGCGAGGCCACGGGGGAGCGCGCCCAACAGGTGGCCCCGCATCCTCGGCGCCCGAGGCGTGGGCGCCTGGCGTCGCGCAGCAGGAGCCTGAGTTCGCCCCCTCCCGCCTTGCCATTCGGAAGGGGGCAAGTTTGCACTAGGGAGAACGTGGTCCTCCCACGGTGACGCCTCCGGAGCCGTCCGGCCTCACCTCCAGCCTCGGAGACTCGCCGCGGGGCCGCCTCCCGCGCAGTGTGGCCTCGGCCGTCCCGGCCCTCCCCCCCCAATTAGGGACACCTTCACCCTCGCTTGCCCGGAGACGGCAGAAACCAGTGTCAGTCGGGCGAGCTCAAGAAAACAAGAGAGTCAGGCCGAAGACCCCGGCTCCTTGGGACCAAGAGTGGTTTCCAGATCCCGAGTAATCGCCGCGCCTTCTAGCAAAACCCAAACCCCGCTCCCACGTCTCCGGGAGCGCGGATAAGCGGGGTCCACAACCCAGCACCCACAAGCCTTGCGAAGCACCCCTCTCAGCAGGTGCATTCACCCTTTGGTTTCAAGGTGTATAAAAAAGACTGTTAGGAATGGAAAAGAAAAAAAAAAACCCACAAAAACAGGAAGTAAAACTGCATTTAGAGGAGTAGGAAGCACGGAAAGTGCCGTCGAGGCTGGCGCCAGTCGCGGCTTTCTATTCGCCTGTCGCTCGTCTTCCTGCCGCCAGGTGGCGCCCAAGGCTCGTGGTCTCTGCCCGGCCGCCCGCCCGGCTCTGGGGCACTGTTGTTGCGAGTCTCAGCTTGAGCTCTCGGTACTGGTTCCCTTCTCAGCCCCTTGCACCTCGGATCTAGGCCCAGAGGCAAATCCACATTCGCACACGCCCTCCACCCTGGCCCCCGGAAATGTGAAAGCCTTTGAAGTGAGGCTGGGAGCTAAATAACTAAGTGGAAAAAATAATAAAGGTGGTTTTATGTTATTTGTAATGCGTTGGCAGAAGTTTTTTTCTCCCCCTTCCTTGAGGAAAGGCAGTAAACTTGCCCTTGAACGGAAATTTCTGAAGGAAACCATGACGTATTTTAAACAAGAATAAAAGAAGGGCATCTGCTTAGGTGTCTGGAAGTGGGACGGTGGGTGAGGCAAGAGAGAAACATACCACGGTGTGAATATAGCCAAGTATTCCATTTATTAACAAAATAAGTCTTACTGAGGGAGAGCTCTATTCGTCCCAAGCATGTCTGGCAGCCCCCACGCTGCATAAGACCGGGAGGGAAGGAGGGTGTGGAAAGACCCAGAGTCTTCGATCCCAGTCACTGCGGGAGCCCACGGCCAACTTTGGGGACTCTGCTGGGTCAGGCCTGGGAGAGGGTGAGGGGGACTGCTGTGATCCGTCTGCTCCCTGACTCCTCAACCTTCCCTAACGGAGCTAACAAGATTGCATTGTCCTCTGTCATTGTGACTGGTCTGCTTTGGAGGGACCTAGCGAGAATCGAGAATCACCAACCCTGCCCCTACCACCAGGGGAGGGGTCACTGCCCCAATAACGGAGAGAAAAACAATGACTTATAAAGCACTTCGCAAAATATAAAGAGCAAAGTTTCATGCCAGCGGGGCCTACTAGGACTTCTGGTTGAGTAAGATGAGTCCTATGGGTTCCCCACCAGTGAGCAGTGTGACCACTGGGGGCTTGGGGCCCGAGGGGAAGTCTGGAGGATTTAAAGTGAAGGAAAGGCTCTGACGGAGGCCATTTGGGTCCCTCTATCTGGGGAGCCTGCTGGTAGGGTCAGGGCTGTCGATGCTCAAAGTAGGGGAGCAAGGTTTTAATTTGGGGGGCCAGGGCCCAGACCAAGGACCCTAGGAGAAGGTTGGAGGGGAGGAGTCACAGAGCCGAGTTCCGGGTCAACAGAGCTCAGGACCTCCCACCATTAATGCCACCCTCTCCCCAAATGCATTACAAAAAATAATCTCCTCTCTGTTACTTGTACAAAGGAAAACGAACCCAGAATGGAAGGAAACAAGAGGGAATGAAGGGAAAGGGAAGAGGGAAATGTAGTTTTAACGGTTAAGACTCATGCAAGAAACTCTCCAGGAAAACAAAATAAACAGAAGAACCCCAATTCTCCCTCCTCCCCCTAAAAACAAACCAATCAAAAACGAAACAAAGGGAAAACAAGACGGATACCTAAGAAAAAGAGAGAAACCAAAAGAAAGGAAAAGGGGCGGGGATCATGTAGTTATTTGTGTGATTAATATTATTATTGGGGGGAACACAGACTTTTTGCATACCATTGACTCATGTGGGCCGTTAATGCACTTATATCCCCAGCTTGTAAGCTAACATTATAGTAAATAAATACACAGTCCGGTGGGGAGGGTCTGGGCAGGGAATCCCGGGAGGGACAAGCAGTAGTGGAGGTTGCAGCGGCGACAACGGCTGGGGGAAGGAAGGAGGTGGGGGAAAGAGGAGAAGGAGGTGGGGTGGGAGGAAAATTGTAGTTACTGGTATCCGAGTGCCGAGGCTGAGGCTAGTCTCTGTCCATACAGCGCATATGGCGAGTAGTAGGGTCCAGCTGTGGGGAGGGACGGCACCGCCAGGCCTCCAGCTGTGGATAAGTGGCTCTTGCCGTAGGGGTGGTACCGGCTTAGCCCCAAAGTGTGTGGACTCCGCAACGACAGCGACCCGGGGCTGCCGGGGGCGGCGGGTGGGGGGAGATGCAGATGGCAGGAGGCGGCGGCCGCAGCCGCGGCGGCAGCACTGCCCAGGCCAGAGGCCCCGGGGTAGGCGGCCAGAAGTTTTTCGGCCCCCGGCAGAGCCGTATGAGTCCGTAGGTGGCTGAGCAGCTCCTCCGAAGTGGCAAAGCGCTTGTCGCATGGCCCGCTGGCCGCCACCCAGTTGCAGCTGTACGGAAGCGGTTCGTTCTGCAGCACGAAGCCGTAGGTGTAGAGCGGGTGGCCGGGGAGTGCGGCCTGAGCGGCGCTGGTTGAGAGAGCAGCGGGCTGCAGCGGGTGCCCGGGGTACACTAGCGGATAGCCCCCCGCCTTTAGGCTGGGCCCAGCCGGGTCGTGCGCGCTGCAAGTGGAGCAGCTAGAGCCACCGAGGTGCGAGGCGCTGTGGTAACCTCCCAGGCAGTAGGGGTCGCGGCATAATCCCTGCAGGAAGGAGGGCGGGGAGGCCCCGGTGAGCGGGCTGGAGCTGGGAGGCTTGCCGGGTGGCAGGCCCAGGCCCCCCGACAGCTGGCCTCCCACGAGGCCAGATTTGCTAGGATCCAGGCCAGGCACGAACTGAGACGGGTAGCCGGCATAGGCACCCACGATGGAACCATGGTAGCCGATGCTGGAGGGTGGCAGCGGGAACACCGAGTGGCCGGGTTTGTAGGGCGACACTGGCGCCACGTGGCCTGCCCCCACCAGCGCCGAGGGCTCCGACTTGCGCCCGGAGGTTACAGCCTCGGTGCCGCCGTGTGCGCCGGACTCTCCACCGCCGCCGCGGCTCACTGCCGCCGGCTCCGGACTGGGCTTGGGCTCCTGGTCTTTCTTGTCCAGCTCCCCGCCGCCGCCGCCGCTGTTCTTGCAGTCAGTGTGGTGCGGGGAGCCGCCCCGAGAGCCGCCGGGGGAGGACGAGGACGACGACGCGGAGACCGGCGCTCCATGCGGGGGAAAGGGTGGGCAGGCAGCGCTGGGGACTCTGAAGCCCGCCTTGTCACCAGGGGATGAGGCGGACGAGGAGGAGGTGGAGGACACAGAGGAGGAGCCGCCGTCTTTGCGGGAGTCGCCGCCGCCGGAGCCCTTGGAGTAGGGCTTGAAGCTGGACTTGTCCTCGGCGGGGGAGTCCCCTAGCTGCTTAAGGGCAGCCGACGCGGAGGCGGCGCCTGAGACGGAGCGGCCAGGGTCCTTCTCCGTTCCCAGTCCGTTGGCCGCCGCTGCTACCGAGTTGAGCTTGGAGGAGGGCGGCGGATCTGGCTTGCCGATCTGCGAGCAGGTCTGGGCCAGCAGCGCCAGTGGACTCTTCTTGGCGTCCAGCTGTGGGAGACAGCGGCAAGAGAAGGGAGAAGCGGGTGAGACTGCGAGGCCAACCTAAGGAGCAGCGGCGCCCAGAGAGCTGACGCGGGCGGCGCCTGGCGCACCGTTGGCGGCGCGACTGGGCGGAAAGGGGCCTTGGGGAGAAGGCCTGACAGCTAGGGCCAGGTCCAGGTGGGGTAGCTGGGCGCAGCTGCGCTCACACAGCCTGTCAGCGGGGCCCCTCGCTCCTTTGGGTCCGGTAGTGCGCCATCGGCCCTGGGGAGTGGGGCAGTGGAAGGGATTCACCAAGGAGCCCCGCCGGAGAGGCTTCTCTAGAGTCTGGGCTGTAGGAGGGGCTGTGACTCGCCCCCTTCCCTCTAATCTCCCCCACCTCTAAGCCCAAGAGAAAACGTATTCCTTCAGTTTGGGCAACTTCGCTTGGGACGGGTTTCTGGCAGTGGCGCCGCGGGGTAGGAGCGGGGAGAAGTGCATTCTAAAGGGCTGCCTTTGTCGCTCTCTTAGTAGCCCCTCCCTCCCGGGGAGGGCACCCAGGGAAGTGGGAGGAAAAAAGACCCGGGATCGGGTGTGCCTGGGCGTAGTGCGCCCTAACCCCGATGGGACAGAGGAGCAGTGAGACGGGGGCGGTCGGGGCTTCAAAGGAGACAGAGCAGGGTGGGGGACTGGAGAGCCCCAAGAGAAATTGCCTCTGGCCTGGAAACTAGGTACCGGAGGAAAAGTAAAGTGCCCAGTGGAGACTTCCAGAGCAAACGCAATCCCAGAGAAAACACGTAACTCCGCAAGGCGTGCGTGGAAAGCAACCTTCCACAGTGAAGCCCGGGGAAACCGGGGGTGGGCTCCGATCCTGCTGTTCTCCGTCCCTCCTCACCCCTTCCGCCAGCGTAGCCGGACCTGAGCGTCGCACCAAGCCCCGGGGCGCAAAGAGCACCGCTGTGGGCCTGCAGTGGTGGGCAGAATGGGGACGGCGATAGGGGCAAGCAGCGACCGGGAGACTGACCTCAATGGGGCTGACGGGAGTGGAGGACAGCGGCTGCAGGTACTCCGGGTGCAGGAGGTGGCCGGTGTGTGCGCTCAGCATCTTCAGGACCCTGATAGGGAGCCGGTTCGCCTGGCGCAGGGGGTCCGCCGGGGGTAAGAGAGACACCGCCGCCGGCACCGCTGGCCTCTTCCCGCCGCCGCCGCTGCCGCTGCCGCTGCTTTCGGGTGTCCTTGGGTTAGATCCAGCGGGCGAATCGCTCATTTGGAGGAGGAGGCGCCACTGGGGGGCGGGGAGGGGGGGGGGGCACCGGGGAGGCGAGCTCCCGGGGCGGGTGGGCTCGCTCCGCAGCGACGAGCGCCGTGCAGCAGCTGCTGCGCCTCCTCCCCTCCTCCACCGACGTCGCCGCCGCAGCCGCCGCCGCCGCCGTTAGCCCCGGCGAGAAACACAAAAACCTTCGCCTTCCGCGAGCCGCACGTCAAATAGCCGCGATCGGCAGCCACACTTCAAAGGGATCGCCGCGCCCGCCCAATCGCAGCTCTCGCCGGGACCCCGGGGCGGGGAGAGCGGCGGGCGGAGGCCGGCGCTGCCGGTGGGAGGGGAGAGCCTTAAAGGGGCCTCGGCCGCGCCGCTCTCTTGGCCTTTAACACGCGCTGTACTCCTCCCCTCCCCCCAACTGGGCGGCCCTCGCTTAGGGGTCCCACAACGGACAGGACTTCTCCTGGACCCTGGGCTCTGAGCCTTGTTCTCCGCTAGCTTTCCTTCCCACCTCTAGGGGTTGGTGCTGGCGGAGGCTGACACCCTCCTGGCCGTGTGTGTGAGTGTGCGCGCGCGCGTGTGTGTAGGGGAGTTGTGGTAGGAGCGCACGGCGTCGGCTCCGGGTACCGCCGACTCCAAGCCTCTCCCAGAGGCCGCCTGGGGGCGGGCCGCGCCTCAGGAGATCCGGCTCTGCTCCTGCTCGGCCCCGACCCCACTCTCCGTCCCCTAACTGGCCTCTCCCAGTCTGCTCACTTAGACGCGTCCGAGCCTCGGAGGCGTCCACGGTTCCCTGGGTGCGGCGCGAACCGCTCCAACTACTTTAAGCCTGCCCTGTCCGAAGCCGGCAAGTTTGAGGACTCCCTTCCGGGGTGAGACAGTCGCGATGGAGCATGAGCCCAGGCCGGCGCGAGGCGCGGTACCCTAGGCTGTGCGCGCCGCCGGGACGCGCCTGGCGCGCTGTGCTTGAGCATTGATTTATAGGTTTGTCATTGGCGTGTGTCAGGTTTCTTATTCTGTCCTGTTTAGAAGCATAAAATTCCCTCCACGGCCCCACGCCTACCTGCTATTTTGGGGGCACCCAGGATCACACGAAGAGGCTGGTGTCCCAGACCAGGGGTGGGTCGCTCTCCAACTGCGGCACGTCGACACAAACTCCAGAGATGCGACCCCCTCTTCACTCGAGGGAAAATACACTAGATATTCCCAGGGGAATTTCACCATAAAAATTTCCGCACGCCTTTCAGATAAACTGTGCATAGCTAGCTTCGCTCTTGGCAGAAATTTTACGTGGTCACAGTGCTGGCATTAAAGTTCCCAGTCCGCCGCTCATCAGAAGGTGAATCTGGTCCTTTGTCCTGCGGCCTCCGGGGAGACCACTTCTCCGTGCTTTCGGCGGCCAGCGGAGGCGCGCTGGTGTCACTGCCAAGCTTTGAGTACCACTTTCCCAGCCCCAATCCATCACTGCGATTGTCAGGCCTATCACTCGGGGCATACTGCTCCAGGACTACCCGTCTCTGACTCTGCACCCTGACCTACGCCTTGAGACAAGCAAGAGAACCTAAAAGGGGGATTGGTAATTTCAAAGCATTTCAAATTTCTTCAAACAGAAATAAGTAACTTTTAAAGAAATAACAATCGTGAACCTTTATCATGTTCAGTAAAAAGACAGCAGCCAATGCTCCCAGGCCCTATCAGTCATACACTAAACTAAATGTACTGCCTGGATGTGTGCTGGGTTTTGGCAGTGTAGACCGCTTAGAGAAGAGTCTCTGGGTGGCCCAAGCAGTTAAGCACTCCACCACTAGCTGAAAAGTTGGCAGTTTGAACCCACCCAGAGGCGACTTGGAAGACAGGCCTGGTGATGTGCTTCTAAAGGTCACGGCCTTGAAAACCCAATGAAGCAGTTCTATTCTGCACACCTGGGGTTGCCATGAGTTGGAATGGACTCAAGGGTAATGAACAGCAACAGACTTAGAAATTACCCAGGCTTTCTTTCCCTGCCCAATTTTAATCCTGGTAAAACCAGGCTAAAACTAACATCCAAGGGTGCCCTGACTGGGAGATGTGCCCCATATTTTGTAGCAAGACGGGTGTAGGAATGGAAAGAAAGGAGCGTGATCCCATTTATTACGGTGGGCTCTGTGAACTGGTCCATGTGTATGAGACTCAGGGCCTTTTCAGTGGCTCAGTGGCTGCTGTGTCGCAGCCACTCCAGCCGACCTTCTGAAGCCACAGTCTGGGGCAGCAAAGGGCAGTGAGGGGGCCACTGTCCCCCTTGGGATAGCTCGCCCATGCTAGCCTCTGTGGATTCTGGAATCACTGCCACTGCCAACACCACCTTTAAAAGCCCACTGCAGGGCTACTTCAATCTGTAAGGCTGTTTGGCTTTGGGGAGACTGCTATGCAGAGAGAGAAGAAAGCCACACAGAGTGGAAAAGGCTGGCTTTTGTAGGCACTTTGGAGGAGGGAAGAGGACGTAGGAGACAGTAAAAGACTTCTTCTTGATTATCGTAACCAGCCCAGCTGTGAGAGCGAGCCAAGAAATCCTTCTAGGACCCAAGCAGATGTGTGTTAGGAATGATTAATGAGAAATAAGTTGACAGCAAAGGGAAGAGAGAGAGAAAAGGCACCCAGGAATTTGGGAGGGAAAGAGGGGCCAGGAGATAGCAGAAAGAAGAGAGGGCAGAAGAAAGGAGGACAATAGAATATTTACTGTCAATTTGGAGTGGAAAAGAGAAGGAAAAAAGGAAGAGAATGGATGAAACGAAAGGAGAAAGGAGGAGGCAAGGACCGGGTGGCCAGGCTGGGGAGGGCTGGGAGATACGTGCCCAGGTAATAACATATTGTCCTTTGAAGAAACCTGAGTCTCTCGGTTCACAGCAGTAGTCACTGATAGAGCAGTGCGTGCTAGACACCACTGAGGTGGAGGCCTGGCCTGTTTTCCTTCTTCCTGGAAAAAGGATGCTGGTAAGGGCTGTAGGGCCCCTTTGGCTGGATCCATCCAGTTGCCTTAGGAGAGAAATGGAAAAACATACTTAGTCAGGCCAGAGGCCTAATTAAAAACTACCCGATGATTATTACAAGCAGTATTTGACATTCACTTAGCTGAAATGCTAACCTACACGGAGCCCTAAATGGCGCCCTAGTGGACAGAAAGCAAAGGCAGTTTTCAAAGGAACGGCTTGTTACCTGACAGAGAATACGGCTCAAAACCATGTTTATTGTGGGCAGAGCATTGTATTAGGGGTGTGGTTGAAAAGTCCATGCAAGGTGTTGTACAGGACATATGGCACAAGTCCTCCTCTTGCAGAAAAGTGGCAGATGTGTGGTTGAGATTGCCCTGGGAAGGAGCCAAAAAACCAAACCCATTGCTGTCAACCTTATAGGATAGAATAGAAGTGCCCTTAGGGTTTCCAAGGAGCAGCTGGTGGACTGGAACTGCTGACCTTTTGGTTAGCAGCTGTAGCTCTTAACCACTGCACCACCAGGGCTCCTGGGAAGGCACAGCCACCATTAAAATAGGACAGGAATGAGGGCTGCTTGAGAATGCCTCTTGACACTGTGACAAAGAATGACAATTCCCTCACTTGAGAAGCATCAGGTACTATTGTTATCATTCCCATTTCAGCTGGAGAGTGGGGCCAGGAGAGGTTAGTCACTTTTCCAAAGTCACACGACCAGTGAGTGGCAGAACAGGCATTTGGAGTTGAGTCTCAGAGCCAGACCCTCTGAACCATGCTGCTGCGGTTCCTTTTGCAAGAAAGAGTTCAGGAGCCAGGAAGCCGAGGTTGACTCTCTGCCCCACCACGTACCAGTGGGCTGACCCTGGCAAGTTAACGTCCCTAAGCTTCAGTTTCCTCATCTGTGAAATGTAAGAGTGGTCACTCAGAGTTGGGAGACCAAAATCAGATGATGCATGTCACACGTCTACTGCTTGGTACAAAGAAAGTCCCAGGTGAACGACGCTTGTGAGCGATAGCATTGTGTGCATTTACGGGGCTATTGCTATGTGGGGCAGTCATGTCAGCAACTGAACCCAGACGATCTCAACGCAGGGAACTGACAAAAAGAGCCCAAGCTGTCCCAGAATTCCATGGAAATGAGCGCAACCCCTCCCCCTAGCCTCCTGTCAAATCCGCCCCCCCACAGAAGCCATAAAAAAAATCCTTTAGGAAATTCTGAATATGTATAGATTTTTTTTCCCTCCGCTACTTCCATTTACATAAAATTCACCACCCAGGAAAAAATGCCTGAGTCAGGTTGCGAGCTAGAGGTGGTAGATTTGTTGTGTGGGGTTAATGCGTAGTCTGCAGTCCTCGCTGAGGCAGAATTGCCTGAATGATCGCCTCTCTCTGCATAACACTCAAGCCCTAATGGCAACAACATGAAATAATATCTCACTGGGTAACTATTTACTTTTTTTTTTTTTTAACAAGCTGTAAGAACTCTGAAAAGTCTGCCTCGTAGAGAACTTGGTTTTCCTCCCTGGTGCTTAATATCTTTCAGCGGCTGGCCATTACTGCCTTGGCCACCGAGCCCTGATTTAACGCACTGTTCAGGGTACTCGGAGGCACGGTCCTCTGTCTGCCCCATCCCTGGGCTTCAGACAGAGCCTGGGGCATGCGAGGGTCACGGGAGCACCCAAGAACAGTAGGAGCAAAGAGGCAAGAGCAAGAAGAGCCAGCCTTGCGGGGAGCCACTCCACTGATGACTCACTTTCCCCAGGGCAGAAGTAGCTCCCTCGTCTAAGTTCTCACAGTTCATGCTATGCGGCTCTATTATTCCACTTATCACATGGCATCTGCCACTATCTGTTTACTTTGTCCCTTCTCTCACTGGACTGTGACTACTTCTTTGTTTTCCTCATCCTCTTGGTATTCTTATTGCATAGCTGAGTGTTCAACCATCAACATCACAGTAGCCAACACTGAGTGCCAAGCACTGTTCTAAGTACTTTACAAGCGTTATCTCACTTAATCTTTACAGAAACTCTATGAGGTAAGTCCTATTGTTACTTCCATCTCACCGAGGAGGAAATGGCGGCTCAAAGTCCAAGCTGATAAGAGGTGGGGCTGGGATGCCAATCCAGTTTGAAGGCAGTAAGTGCTCAATAAATGTTTGTTGATGTCTGAATAAACATTTTACATATATAGGGCTATTTATTTATGTCTTACCTCACTTTTGTCTGAAAAGACTTCGAGATGGATGACTTCGTATTTTTCCAAATGCAACTTTATAAGCAGGTTAAAGTTATCTTTCTCCCCAATATAGTTTTGTATTCCTCATCTCACAACAATTTTCTGAGTTGTTTTGGAGAGTTGTTATTATCCCTGTTTGACAGATGAGGAAACAGCTCTGAGAACTTAGGGGAGAGTCTGGAGTCACCCAGTAAACCGGCAAAATTGGGTGGAGACCTTAACTCTCTTCCTGGTTCTTTCTGTTACTTTGTATCACTGTTGGTTGCCTGTGCATGGGGAAGTAACTCCTTTTGATAATAGAAGGCGGAATTAACTCCTTCTCTCCCCACACCGCTCCCCCCCCCCCAACTTCCTTTACAGATGTGGTGGAAAAGAAGGGACAAAAGGAAATGTAGACTGAAGCTTATTTTCAAGCCTGTTTGATCGGAGTCCTTGAGTACCTTGCTTTGAAGAAGTGGTTTCATTTATCTCCTATCAGCCCCTGGGGAGATAAGCAGGGCTGGCCTCTAGAGGGGGATTCGAGTAGGTGTGCTTTTGAAGTTCTCCTGCTCTGACACATCAACCCTAGCCCTGGGTAGTTGCCCCTGACCACTTTGTTCCTTTGGGCCTTCAAGTTTCTGTGGAGATTCCTCTTTTAAGATGCAAATGCTGCTGGAAGGAATCACACCTTATCAGTCACCACCTCTGTTGTGATTAGCAGACTCATTCACCTAGAGTGATAATATCTATTGAGCACCTACTATGTGCCAGACACTGTTCTGAGCACTTTACATGTAGTAATCCTTTACTTCTCACAACGAACGATAAGGTGGGCACTACTGTGCCTGTTTTATAGGCGAGGCACTGAGTCCATAAAGGTTGAGTGACTTCCCAAGTTACACAGCTAGAAAGCAGCAGAGCCGGCACTAAAGTCCAGGTGGTCAGTCCCTGAGCCGCACTACGCACATGCAGGACTGCAGAAGAGGGAGGCCTGAAGATGGGGGAGCGCAGCAGGAGAAACTGAAGATACACTGCTGTAATCACTTTCGAGAGGGCTGGGCTTCCAGATCAGGACGGTCCTTCCATTTGAGGAATAAGAATGTGGAAGGGAGGAAACTGAGGCAGAGAAGGAAGTGAGGGGAAGGAAATTTTGCCTACGGCAACATTCATTTATTCAATTACTGTAACTGACTACTGGGTAGCTGCCAGGCTAGTGATGAACCCACCCTGGGTAAAGACCAGAGCAAACCAGAGAGCCTAGGCTTCCGCCTCTCTGTTATGCATACTCAGCAGCTTCTGAAAGGCAGGGTGGCCCTTATCCTTGGGTTTTTTTTTTTTTTTTTGGCAGATTAAATAAAGGTCAAGAGGCTCTAACTTCTTGTTGTTAGCTGCTGTCCAGTTGCCCCGACTCGTGATGACCCCATGGACAACAGGATGGGATCGTTGTGATCCACAGGATTGTCACTGGCTGAGTTTCAGAAGTAGATCACCAGCCCTTTCTTCCTAGTCTATCTTAGTCTGTAGCGCCACTGAAACCTGTTCAGCATCATAGCAACTTGCAAGCCTCCACTGACAGGCAGGTGGTGGCTGGGATGAGGTACACTGACGGAGAACTGAACCTGAATTTCTACCACTGAACCACCGCTGCCCTCTCAAATCCTGCTTAAAACAAAACAAAAAAACCAAACCAGTTGCTGTCGAGTCAACTCTGACTTACGGCAACCCCATGTGTGTCAGAGTGAACTGTGCTCCATACGGTCTTCAATGGCTGATTTTTTGGAAATAGATTGTCAGGCCTTTCTTCTGAGGCTCCTCTCGGTGGACTCGAACCGCCAACCTTTCAGTTAGCAGCTGAGTGCATTAATCATTGGCACCACCATGGACTCCAAATCCTGATCAGTACCCAGTAATTCAGTTAACCACTGCTGTTAAGTACATTTACTCAAAGTTAAATTCAGATTCCACTAACATTTATTGAGCACCTTTTGGGTGCTAGATACCTTTCTAGGTTTTCTCATGCACCTTCTCTCATTTGGATGTATGGGGAATCCAGGAGTAAAATGAAGGGCCTCTGAAATGGGAAGCAGGGACCATGCTTACCCACTGGGATGGACCCCTCAAACATGCTACGCCAAGCACTGAACTACCACCAACTGGAACAAACCGGAGCCCCAGTTCCTCCAGAGGATCTTGGTGGGCCACAAACTGTGAGGATCTCAGTTCATCGGGTCGGCATCGCTCCTCCTTCTGACCCTACCCCTGGGCTTCAGTCATGAAGACGATGACCTTCGGGTGGAGAGGCCTCTACATTTTCCAAAAGCGTGTGCCTTTCTAGGCCGTCCTCCCAACTAGCTGAGCTGTGCAGCTCCCAGCTCATTTCAAGAAACACAGAAAAGGGAAGAGCTGCTCAGGTAGTGGCTCGATTGTTATAAGCTGGATTTGATGAAACAAATTCCAAGATTTCAGAAAAATTTCAAGGAGTGTTTATTTCATTGCCGTCTGCCAGCCTCAGAGCCCTGGTGGTGCAGTGGTTAAGAGCTTGGCTGCTAACCAAAAGACTGGCAGTTCAGGTCTACCAGCCTCTCCTTGGAAACCCTATGGGGCAGCTCTACTCTGTTCTGTAGGGTCAACTCGATGACAACAGGTTTGGTTTTGGTTTCTGCCAGCCTCTGCCCAGAGACAGAGACTTGAGGGGCAGAGTCCCAACTAAATGGGTGGTCAGAAGTACAGCCAGGATTTACATAATAAGTCTCCTTGAAAAATGATTAAACATCATTTTTTATTTCATTGGAAAACATGTGCAGGTATGTATTTATTATGAAATGCATTTCCGTGGCTCTAAATTCCATAGCCATGAGTGTGTACAGTGGAAAACCTCCTTCCAGCCATCTTGTTCCCTTCCCAGTGGGCCACTGCTACAAGTTTATTGTCCAACCTTCCAGAGATACTTTATTCATAAATTGGCAACTACATATATATTTTTATTTCCTCCTTTTATGTACAAATGGCTGCATACTCCACTCACTCTTCTGCATTTGCTTTTTAAAAAAATATTTTGGAGGTTGCATAAAGACCTTTTTGTGTTTTATTATTATTTTCTCTGTTTCATAGCATTCTGTTGCATGTTATTTAACCAGTCCCCTATTGATGGACACTTGGATTGCTTCTAAACTTTTGCTCCTGCAGTGAATAACCTTCCATGTACATGTCATTCTCCACGTGTGCTAGTATAACTATAGGATAAATTCTTAGGAGTAGAATTGCTAGGTCAAAAGCTATATGTATTTAAAATAAACCAGTTTTAAGACAGTTGGTGGGATAGCCTTAGAGTGGGTTAGAAATTCAGTTCAGAGAACTCGGGCAGGAATACATGGGAAATACCTCCAGGACCTTTGCGTGACATCCTTTTGGAGAACAATGAAGGCACATTAAGAGGGGGGTCCATTTCCATTTTTGGATTGAAGAAAACATGAGTACTTCTTATGTGCCCCCTTCTCTCCTCCCTATCTCCTCTCTCATTTAGTAGGAAAAGAATAAGAAGGAATAATCAAGTCTGACCTAAAAGAATCCAGGATATTGACAAATGCACATTTTAACACAGCAAAATTCCCAATAAGTGAATCCTAACAAGAACTCTGGATTACCTAGAACTTCTTTTATTCTGGCTCATGAAAATGCCAAGGTTTGTGTCAAAGACAATACGTAAAATGATTTTTGTGGTGTCAGTAGAATTTCATCTCCAGTCTTAACCATGAATTTTCAGAATGAACCCTGTGAAGCACTGGAAGACCTCACCTCGTGAAATAAGTTAGTAGAGTTATTAGCATACTCACCAAGGCAGGAAAGTCACCTTCTTTTGCTCTTATTTTTATTTAGTTTTGAACAGATACCACCTGTAAAATTCACAAAAGGGCACATATATATGATTTCTCGATAAGGCTTAAGAGCTTTCTGCTTTATCAACCATTGGCCAAAAAAAAAAAAAAAAAAAGCAGAACATCCCATTCCCTAGGAATTTTGATACATGCAGCTTCTCATTGCAAAACTCACAGCATGAGCCCAAGCACCGTTTTCTCGCCTTCAGTCCTCATCCCTGGCCTTGATCTGGTGACACTGAAAGAACTCTGAGGACTGGTTAGGATGCGGGTGGGATCAGGATAAATTTAAATTCTAGGACGTCAAAAGTAAAATTCTAATAAGAATTCCTGCTGAAAGGGAGAATGAAGAGAACAGGATACAAGGAAAAGATTAGTCCAGAGGACTAATAGACCACAACTACCAGGGCCTCCACCAGATTGAATCCAGCACAACTAGATGGTACCCGGCTACCACCACTGACTGCTCTGACCGGGATCACAACAGAGGGTCCCGGACAGAGCTGGAGAAAACTATAGAGCAAAATTCTAACCCACAAAAAAAGACCAGCTTATTGGCCTGACAGAGACTGGAGAAACCCCGAAGAGTATGGCTCCCGGATGACCTTTTAGCTCAATAATGAAGTCACTCCTCAAGTTCACCCTTCAGCCAAAGAGTAGACAGCCACATAAAACAAAATGAGACTAATGGGGCACACCAGCCCAGGGGCAAGCACTAGAAGGCAGGAGGGGACAGGAAAGCTGGCCATAGGGAACCCAAGGTCGAGAAGGGACAGTGTTGACATGTCGTGGGGTTGTTAACCATTGTCATAAAACAATATGTGCACTGTTTACTGAGAAACTATTTGTTCTGTAAACCTTCATCTAAAGTACAATGAAAAAAGAAAGAATTCCTGCTGAGTATCTCGCCCTCTCTTTCTCTCAGCCTCTCCATATCTAGAAGAACTTTGGTCAGACATCCTGGGATGTCCCTGTTAGGTCTCCCAAGGTCTGTAATTGATATGTTCAAAACAACCGCTTTCTGCCAGGCTGTCTTTGTTTTTCTCATTAATTTCCTTAAATAAACAAATTAATGCACAAGTGATTAAAACAAACAAAAAAACAAAACCCCAAACCACTAAATCAGTAAAGCTACAAGCAGTTGAAAACCAGGAGTGGAATGTGGCCTCCTTTTATTCTTAGGCTTTCTCCTGTTGGTTCCACATCAGGCCTCAGCGGCCTCACACAGATCCCTTTCCTCTCTCCAAGCTGGGTGCGTTTTTCACCACTGCAGTCAAGATGCATAATGACGATCTCATTTATGACGGGAGACATGTTTTAAAACAGTTGTTTTAAAACAACTGACAGAGCTGCAAGATGGGAAACGACAAGAACGTGCGATTTTTTTTTTTTTTGGGTAGAGGGGATAGGATGCTGGCAAAGGAGAACAGTATTTTCCTTGTTGAAAGTTGGAATTCATCCTTTACTCCTTGAGGGGAAAAAAAATTCAGGAAGAGTACTCAGCTTGGGGTTCTCCTTTAACTGCCTCTTAAAGGCACTCTCGAAAGAGATAATGCTATATGAAAGCTTAAAGATACTGTAAACCAAAAAAAAAAAAAAAAAAAAAACCCAGTTGCCATCCAGTCGACTTAGACTCATGTATGTCAGAGTGGAACTGTGTTCCACTGGGCTTTCAGTGGCTGATTTTTCAGAAGTAGATCACCAGGCCTTTCTTCCGAAGCACCTGTGAGTAGACTCGAACCTCTCACCTTTCAGTTGGCAGCTGAGTGTGTTCATTAACTGCTTGTACCACCCAGGGTCTCCTGAAGGTAGTGTAAACCAAACCAGTTGCTCTTTAGTCAACATTGACTCATGGCAACCCTATGTGTGTCAGAGAAGAACTGTGTTCCATAGGACTTTCAATGGCCAATTTTTCAGAAGTAGATGCCAAGCCTTTCTTCTGAGGTGTCACTGGCTGGACTTGAACTGCCCACCTGTTGGTTAGCAGCCCAGTGCATTAACCGTTTGCTCCACCCTGGGGCTAAAAGGTAGTGTAGAGGCAGGAAGAAGGTGAACTCAGCCCCCAACCCAACTTCTCCCTATGTGATGTCTCTAGTCAATTGAACAGGTACTGAGGAGGCCCCCAGATCTCTGCCCCAACTTGACATTTCCCAGTCTAGTCAGGGAATGCGAGACGGACACCTTCAGAACAGCAAGAGAACAGTAAAGGTAGTCATACAGATGGTTCACTGAGGACCTTGTGGGTTTAAAACCAAAAAAACTAAACCTGTTGCCATCAAGTTGATTCCAACTCATAGCAAACCTATAGGAAAGAGTAGAACTGCCCCATAGGGTTTCTAAGGAGCAACTGGTGGATATGAACTGCTGACCTTTTAGTTAGCAGTCATAGCTCCTAACCACTGCACCACCAGTTCTCGGCCTATGATTGAAGACAAATCCCTTCCTTATGTCCAACAACTGGAAAATGTAATCTCCTTATAGCTGTTCTTCCCTAAAAGTCTGGAGGGAAAATGACAGAAGATGAGGCCTCACCAGAGTTTACCCTGACCCTGCAGGAGAGGAGAAACAGGGCCAAAATCAAGGACAAACAAGGGAAAGCAGAGGAAAGAAAAATCATGTAGACTAGAAAGAACCCACTGTCTCCAGTGTGATGGTGAATTAAAAACAAAACAAAAACAAATACAAAACAAAACAAAAACCTCTGGAGGCGCTGACAGGACCCACAGCAGGGAAAGGAATTGTAATACTCCTGGCACATTTTTAGAAAACGTTTTTTTCCCCCCATGGTCTGGGGGCCTAGGTGTGATGGGGGAGGACTGATCAGGAGGAGCCCACTATGCTGAAGGGTCTTTGACTATTTCTCTCCTTGGTTTCTGGACACGATCATGTCAATATGGGGTCTTTGCAACTAATCCAACCAGCTCCTCTCTTCCCAATTTGACAGTGACACAGTCCTGGGAGGCAAAGGCAGCCAGCCAGCACAGGTCTCCTGGGCCCTGCACCCAGAGCTTGCCCATACCCAGTGGCAAGGCTAGGCTGCCTCCTTGAACCCTTCAGCTCAGACCAGGGCAGGGTGAATAGCTAAAGCATTTGGTCAAATTCTTCCTTGGGACAAAAATTCAGACCTTTTTAGAACATACCCACCCCCTCGCCACCCCTGCAAGCAAAGCGTAAAATTGGTTTCTTAAACCCCAATATGTTTTGCCAAATAAAAGAGTGTTAATATTCCGCTCCTGCCCCACCCCACCAATGAACTGGATTACTTAAAGCATCTTTTCTGAGACGTCAGCAGTTTAACAGAGGCAATAAGTCAGGGTTGCCCTTGTGTTTTATTTTTCTGCCAGTATTTAGTTAATTAAAGAATGCAAATTAAAACACCTTAATTTATATAATATCAATACCAACGCCTTAAAACATTTGGCATAACTGCTCTGGCACGTCCCTTACACAAACTCTTTAGAACGGTGCTAATAAAAATGAAAAAGGTTGTAAATCAAGTTTAATTTATTCATTTTCTGTTTGGTATGAAAGCATATGCAAAAATCAAGTTATTTATGAATGCATCATAACAATAGGCGTTTTTATTGGTTGCAAATGACAAAAAGGGTTTTCAGAGGGATGTGTGTTTTAATTTTGAAATGTCTTCAGGTACGTCTATTTTCTAGACTCTGATCTCTAAAATTTATATTTTTGCAGCCATACCTCCAGAGAAAAATAGATTGAGAGACTGAAAAATATATCGGGCCTAAAAACACGGCAACATCCGGTCAGAAAGGCACCTGCAATCATCTCTATGTAGATAGACATATACACAATACACATATGGTATATGAGTCTGCAGGTGAGATAAAAGGTTGGTGATTTACATCCTATTTCTTAAATATTCCATTAAGAGGATTATCTCACAGGAGGCTCAGCTACAGACAACATCGGAAGGGATTTGGTGTGCGGCTGCTTTCTTGAAAGCCTTAGAGATGAACTACATGTATGTGAATGAATAGGCGAAAACCCCTTTTTCATCTTTCCCCTCCTTTGCTGATACATTTTTCTTTGTCTGGTGGTGGATCTGGACCTGGTACATTTTATTCAGCCCCAGAGGGAGAACAGTAGGCTCCATTCAGGGGTACTGAGGAATGGCATGCTCTCCCTCCTTCCATGGCAAAGCTCCCTTAATGCGATTGTTCTTGTTAAGCTCCCTCCTCACTCACCTCTCAGCACCACTCTTTACTCGAGCAGGTCTCAGGGCATGTGGGACAGTGGAGAGAAGGTATGGAAAAACCCTCTCTACTGTCCATCATCCCTGATTCCACCCTGACAAACCCAAGCAAATTCACAAATACAACCCTCTAGCCAGCCCCTGGAGCCCTGGTGGTGCAGTGGTTAAGAGCTTGGCTGCTAACCAAAAGGTCAGCGGTTTGAATCCACCAGCTGCTCCTTGGAAGCCTTATGGGACAGATCTACTCTGTCCTATAGGGTCTCGATGAGTTGGAATTGACTCGACGGCAACGGGTTTGGCTTTTTTGGTCTAGCCGGCTCATGGGAGTCCCTGGGTGACACAAGGGTTAAGCACCGGGCTGCTAAGCAAAAGGCTGGAGGGTCACGTCCACCTAGAGGTGCCTCAGAAGAAAGACCTGGCGACTACTTCCAAAAAATTAGCCATCGAAAATCCTTCAGAGCACAGTTCTACTCTGACACACATAGGGTCGCCGTGGGTCGGCATAGGCTCAACAGAAACTGGTTACCGGTTTGCCTGCTTATGGCCTCTTTACTTGGGGTGTGGGGGAAATGTACAATGCTATGCCATATTTTATTCATTATCTTTTTAACATAAGCAGTACATGCTTGGCAGAAAGGGCAGAATATTGGGGTTTGTCACTTGGGGAAATTATGCAGAAGCAGCAAGTGGCATCTTTCTCTGACCAGCCCTAGCCATGAGTTCTGCACCACCACTAGGTTGTGGGGAGACCACCACAAAATCCAATAAAATATATTCTGGCGGCTCCCTTTGTGATGTCAAAACCAGCAGTATACCTTTTACATTGGTTCCATTTGGAGCTAAATGCGATTACCTCCTGGCTTCAGTCTCTGCAACAGCAAGCTAGAAACCTGTATTCTTCCAGGACATTAAGATGCTTCTTTTTTGGGGGGCACCAAGAAGAGCCAGAAAGGGTCCTAGAGGAGCTAACTGACCCCACCCCCCAACAGTGTCTCACTGGGACATGGGAAAAAAGAGTCTGGTGTGGCAGACAACCCAGCTGGAGGGGCAAGCTGAGGTTCCTGCATTTTTATCAGGAAAGGGCAGAATCAGAGGCTTCCCCAGCCTCAGTGGGAGAGCTGGAGGGAGCCAGCGAGTGGGATGTAGCCATGGGTCCTTGTGGTAAGTTTCTAGAGGCTGTCCATGTGGAAGCCCACACATCTCCACGTGTGACTGTGGGCACACTCTTATTTTTTTCTTGCAACCTCTCATCTTTAAGCAATAATTTTTACCTTTATATTTATTTATACCCCTCCTACCTTAGCATAAAGGATTTGAGGTTGCTTACAATTCAAAACACAGATACAGTAAAACCTGAAGCCATTAACAGAAAAATGAAAAAGATTAGAGCCGTACAAAGACGAGGGGGAGGAAAAAGAAGAGTAATTATACCAGAGGGGGAAAAACTTAAGATTAAGCAAAGCTAATGCAATTGAGAACAATACCCAGCTCCTAACTCCCTGGTAGCTTGGCAGGCGGCTGCCAGGTATTGTAATAACTACAGACTACCGCACCTCAAAGGCAGGTTTACATGCCTACTGTGGCCTCGCCGCTATGTGAGCTTGGTCAAGTTACTTCATCTCGCTGAACCTCAGTTTCCTCATCTGTACAATGGGGATTAGCCCGCTCATCGCAAGGTTGTTATAAGAATGCAATTCAGCAGCAACAATAATAGGAGTTGTCGCACACAGCTGCACTCTGTGCCAGCTACAGTTCTAAGTGTTTTACACAGACGTAGCTTATCAATTCTAAGATGCATTTTTAACATCTCTGACACTCATCAAAAAATACTGTGTCTTAGTTATTTTGATAGCATTTTTTAAAATCTTTCTTAATAGGACCTAAAATAATGGTGCACTGTAGATATGATAAAATATGTTATTAGCACGTTCAATCCTCACAATAACTTTATGAGGTAGGTACTACTCTTATCCCATTTTTACAGATGAGGAAACTGAGGTGTAGACAATTTAAGTGACTTATCGAAGGGCTACAGATGGTAAGCAGTGGAGGTGGGATTGTGATCCTAGATTATTTGATTCAACCCCTACACTATACTGCTTTTTAACAAATAGTTTAGCAACAAGTATATCAAGAAAAATGTCTCTCTTGGTCACTGGGAATACCAAAGTGAAAAGATATGTATCTGTCCTAAAGGATCTGACTCTAGACTCTAGCGGGGGTACCGCCATGTAAACCAATCATTTAATCGCAGTCGTTCAGTGCATCAGTGGAAATATGTTCAAGGCACAAGGCACAGAAGGGAGAGATGATTAATTGCTCCAAAGCCTCTGCCCTAGACTTTGCTCTGTGGTGGAAAATGCCCCTCAGGCAAGTTAGGAGAGACACATTGTTTTTGGTTCTGAGAAGAGTCTGTCAGATGGGTCTTAAAATGATAGTCAGGGAACAACATTAGTGGACACGTTCTCAACAGCAGAGGACCAAAAGCCCAAGCGGTTCACCCGTGACCATTTCTGATATTAACAGTGCACGTGAGATGGGGCCAGCAGGTCTTAGGGGAGCATTGCGCTCTCAGGCAAGGTTTGGAAGTGGCCTTCAGGGAAGAGAAAAAGGGAGGGGTCTGGCCTCCAGAGGCTAGAGCTGAAGGCTCTGTCCCTGGACACCTAAGCCAGGAGGGTGAGGAGTCAGGGAAGGACCAGAAAAGGAGAAAAAGAGGAAGGGAAAACGGGAATGAACCACTTTGTTTCAGGATGAGACAAGAGTCTTTGGGAAGCAGTAAGGAGCAGTGGGAGAAAAACCAGGGTCAGAGGGAGAATACACGAGTATGAGATCCAATTTTGTCCCTTAGGAACACGTGGGCTCAAAACAGCAACGACTGTGAGGATGGTGCAAGACCAGGTAAGTTTCGTTCTGTTGTACATAGGGTCGCTCAGCGGCACTAACAACAACAGGAACACATCCTTTGAATCTGAATTTTATCATCTATCTAATGGATGTAAAAACATCACACTTAACTACTCACACAATTGCTAAAAGGTCAATTAGGATAATATATGTGAAAATACTTTCCAAACTGAGTAATACTATGCAAACATCATGAGTTATTATTGTCTTTCTAGCCAGGTACTTGCTCTTTCATTTCCTTATTGCTGTGGAGACCTGGTGGTGCAGTGGTTAAGAGCTTGGTTGCTAACCAAAAGATTGGCAGTTTGAATCCACCAGCCGCTCCTCGGAAACCCTACGGGGCAGTTCTACTCTGTTAATGAAATCGACTCAACGGCAGTGGGTTTTTTGGGTGGGTGTGAGCTTGGACAAGTTATTGCTGGGCAAAAAGAGAACACAGGGCAAATACAGGGCAGTCACTAACGAGGCTTGACTTCGATCGCAAAGCTCCTCTTGGCTGGGCATGTCACTGACTCACTGACCTAGTGAGGAAGCTTGGTGGGTAGGCTGTTGGGGTCCCTCCTCCAGAGTTCAGGGACTCTACTCTGCATCGTAGGGTGGGCATAGGATCTTATCCTTATTCCACTGCTCATTGACCCTGCTCACCTGGCCCCCCTGGCCAGTGGGAAGTGAGCTGAATTCACTAAACTTGAGTCCTTGGCCTCAGCCATGGAGGTCTGTGACCCCTTACATTGTAGCCTATGTGTGTGTGTGTGGGGGGGGGGGGGGGTCCACGGAGGCCTGACCTCCAAGTCCAAGGGTTTGCCTTAATCTGAAGGCCTCAGGCACAGCCTGCAGCCTGGGAGGGAGAGCGAGCCTGTGCCGGCTGGGGGAACTGGTGTTAACAGGCCACACTAGGGACGTTAGAAGCCGACTGCAGGCCATTTCCTGGGAGGGATAAGGAAGGAGGAAGTGGGAGGAGAAAGAGGAGGAGAAGAAAGGGCTGAGAGCTGGGGAGGGTAAAGCAAAAAGAAGGGTTTAAAAGGAGGGAGGAAGTGACGAGGAGAAGACAGTGAAGTGGAAGAGAGCTGGAGCAGCAAAAGAGGGAAAGAACAGAGCAGCAACTTGCACGTAGTCGTCGGCGAGGGCCTGGAATCTCCCAGCCTCCTCCTGGTCCCCTCTTCCCAGCCCCGTCTCAGCTCTCCCACTTCTCTTCATTCCTCACCCTTCTGGGAGATGCGGGGGCCTTCCGAGCAAGGCCTGCCTCCCTTGGCAGCAGACAAAAGGCCATTTCTGAGTTACAAAGAAAACGTGTTAGTTTGCCAGAGGGCCGGGTAAGGGCTGCCCGAGCCAATCCTGGACCGAGCAGGGCGGAGCGTTAGCAGAGGGGGCCTGTCAGTCACCAGGAACCCTCGTGAAAGGGGCCCCTTGTCAACTTCCCCTGCCTTTGAAGTGACTGGGATGGAGGTGCTCAATTAAAAGCCCATCAGTCTGTAAGTAAATCAACGCCTATCAGGCTTGTCACATCAAACAAACGATTATTACCCCAGCCCGCCCACCCCATTAATCTGGCTGTTCCTTCTTGACGGCTCAGGGTCAGGGCACCGTAAATCCTGTACTGGATTGCAGCCACCTGGATCCGGATGAAAGCGGTGGTGCAACATGCAGTGCTACACTCAGGCATTCCCAGAGTCCTCCAGAGGATGGAGGGGGAGGCACAGAGAGACAGAAAAGGACAGATGGAAACAGAGCCGTAGGAAGAGGTCTGGAGCTGGACAGAGACACAAAGAGATAGAGAAAGAAACTGAGGGAGACCAGAGAGAAAAGAGGTGGGGAAATAGAGAGGGCCTGAGAAAACAGACGGAGATAGGAGTAAGTGGAACAAAAGTGCTTGAGACAGGTGCCATAAAAACCCACTCAGAATGCTGTGAATGACTCAATGCTCCTGGAAGACAAGGAGGGCCTTGAATGAAATTTCTCAGACACCAGCTTCTGAGGGAAGAGACTGAGATGGGGACTCGAAGTCAGAGAGGGACCGAGGTCAGGCAACTGTTTCCTCAGGCTCCTCTCATCCCCAGTACAGACCCTAATGTCACTTAGCCGAAGGAATGGTGGTGTGGAGGAGACAGAATTCAGGGCTTTGCTAAGCGGTGCCCAGCATCAGACATGAAAGCGTGATGGCCAGAACTTGATTTTCGGCAACAAAAGGATGTGAACAGACAAACCTGACTGAACTGTCTGGTTCTGATACTCTGCTAAGTGAGTCCCCAAGAGACACTTTGTTCCAGGGCGTTTCTCTTAGGCTCTGTGGGTTTTGTAGGTTCTTTCTGGCCCTAAGACCAAACTGCTGGCTTCCCCACTGCAGACTAGAAAGAAAGGGAGGAGTAGGGAGAAGAGGCGACAACACAGCCATGTCTGGGCTCAAAGGAGTGGCAGAGGGTAGGAGGTGAAGGACAGGAGAGGAGGATGAGGAAGGAGGTCAAGCATCCTGTTTGGAAGAACAAGGCATGCTTTTTAAGGGAAGGGAAGAACAGTCTTTCCCCAAAAGGCTGTTCTAGAGGTGCCCCAAGGCATAGCTCACTCTAACTCGTGATGTTCCGTATTTAAAAAGGGCCATCACGTGCCTTCCCCAGTACTAGAGAAATAATTCCCTAAGGGAAACAAGAGATGGGAATAGGAGGCTGAGGGAGAGAGTGTCTTCTCCTCACCCCACCACAGAGCTCTACTCCCAGGCTGGCAGCCTGTGGTGACCTCTTATTAGACAAAGAAGGAAAAGTCTTGAAGATATTGGAGACAGCCACACTCATCCCCATCCTCCCCCAGAGTGTATAATAAGAACTGCTAACTGCAAATTCTGCAGACAGGCTATCACCACTGCCTCGTGCTTGGGCTGGCTGGGGCACAGGGTTTTCTCTCAAGCCAGCTGCCCGCATCACTGTTCTAAACTCATTCCATCTTGAAGGTCCAACTGTGTAGCAGCCCATTATCTCTTTGAGTTGATAGGCCCATTGCAAGTGTCAGCGAGGCCGTTCACAGAGTCTGAGGAATGGTATTCAGGTACTTTAAATGTGGGAGAATTAGAAGTTGTTGATACTTTCATTCATTCAACAAAAATTTAGTATTTAGTGAGCAGCTACAACTTGTATCAACACCCATCTGTCACTTTGTTGTTCTGTGGTTTCTTGCGTGTTGCTATGATGCTGGAAGCTATGCTACCGGTATTTCAGATACAATGGTGGACAGGCTTCAGTGGAGCTACCAGACCAAGACAGACTAGGAAGAAAGGCCAGACCATCTACTTCTGAAAATTAACCAATGAAAACCCTATGGATCACAACAGAATATTGTTTGATACAGTGCTGAAAGGCGCTTAAAATACACACTGGCTGCAAAAATGGACTTGAGCATACGAACAATTGTGAAGATGACGTGGGGTTAGGTAACATTTTGTTCTGTTGAACATGGGGTTGACAGGAGTCAGAGGCAGCTTGATGGCAACTAACAACATACAAGTTACAGGCTCTTTTCTCAGCCCTGGGGATACAGCAGTGGAATATGATGGACAAGATCAAGGGATACGTGGAAGCTTTTACAAAGAACTTGGATGTTTGACCTCCTCTTTATCTGTCATTTATGCAGTTGCTACACAGCTGTTTACTAAGCACGTACTATTGCCTAAGGCATATACACCACAAGGATGCAGTGAAGAATCAGAGACAAGTATTATCCTCAAAGAAGAGAGATAAGGCACAGATCATAGCTAAATCTAATGCATCCTATAAAGTGGCAGATGCCATAAACCCTGTACGGATGGGAGGGAGTTCACAGAGAGAAGATAACTGACCCAGGTTACTTCTTTCTTAGTGAAAGCCTGGAATTAAGAAACGTGTTAACTGTTCAATGATGGCGCCTTTTAACACACTCTGTAATATAGTACAGTGTGGCCTTAATGGTTATTGTTATTGGTGGTGATGACGTGTAATTTGTTGTCATCCTAATTATGAACACATCACAACACCCCTCTATATGAGGCAGGTGTTTATATAACTATGGAACTCCGTTTCAGGTCTTGTTAGGAGTCAAGGGTATGGTTGAGAACTCCCATAACTTGGGAGATGTGCTTTTTACAGGAGGCAGAGTGGCAGCAGAGGTTAAGTGGGTAGGCTCTAGAAATCAGACTGCCTGGGCTTCAAATGCTGGCTCTCCTGATTACCTGCTGTGAGGCCACAGGCAAATCACTTGAACTCCCTGTGTGTGTTTCCCTACCTGTTAAATTGGGGTGATAACAGTACCTGCCTCCCAGGGTTATATGACAATTAAATGCATGTAAAGCATTCTGAATAGTGCCCAGCAGATAGTGTGTACTCAATAACACCTGTCATTATTATTGCTTTACCTCATGCAAAGTGGTCTCTGGAAGATACAATCACTATGATGCTAGGAGGGCACTTATTAAATTAATGAAATTGTCTTCTGTATTTATATTAATTTTACTTTTAAAATTCTTCCTGAGTTCAGTACATAGGTTTTAAGTATTTAAATAATTTGCTTTTATTAAAATAATGTGTTAGCATTTAATGTAATATTTGACATGTACAAAAGAGTATGTGCATCATACATATAATTTAAATCATCGGGGTGTTCCTTTTCTTTCGCATTCCCCGTGTCTCCTCCAGAAGTCATCACTACCATAGTATCACTTTGTTTTTTTTGTTTTTAAAAAACTTTTATATTAAAGTATAAAATACATAAAATTAACATGCACAGATTTTATGTGTGAAGCTTGATTAGTTTTTACAAAGTAGGGGCCCTGGTGGCGCAGTGGTTAAAAGCACGTGGCTGCTAACCAAAAGGTTGGTGGTTCGAAACCACCAGTGGCTCAGCGGGAGAAAGATGTGGCAGTCTGCTTCTGTAGAGATTTATAGCCTTGGAAACCCTATGGGGGATCACTGAGTCAGAGTCGACTTGACAACAGTGGATTTGGTTTTTTTTTTGGTATACACTTATGTAACCACACCCAGAACAAGATATGGAATATTACTATAGAAGCCTACCTCACACCCCTTTCTAATGAATCCTCCCCAACCCCAAAGGTAACTAACTACTGTTTTTAAGCTTACATCACCATATATTAGTTTGGAATTATTCAGTATGTACTCCTTTGCGTCTGCCTCCTTGCGGTCAGCATTATTTTTGTGAGATTCCTCCATGTTGTTTTATGCATCAGTAGTTCATTCTTCTTCATTGATGAGTGGTATTCTGTTGTGTTAATACACCACATAATTTATTCATTCATTCTACTGTTAATGGACATTGTGTTGTGGCCTTTTTTTGGGCTATACTCAATAAACAGCTTAAAACCAAAGACAAAGAGAAAATCTTAAAAGGAGCCAGAGAGAAAAACCACACTGCTTTCAAAACAGCAACAATAAAACTAACAGCTAAGCAACAGGAAAAACAAGGAAACCAGAAGGAAAATCTTAAAGTGCTAAAATAATATAATTGCCAACTGAAAAGACTATACTCAGTGAAAATATCCTTCATAAGGTGTGACCTTCTTATGTTTATGTTGCTTGGGGTTTGTAGAGATTCCTTAATCTATGGCTTGATGTCTTTCATCCTTTTTGGAAAATTCTCAGCCAGTATTTCTTTAAAAATTGGTTTTATCCTATTCTCTTTCTCCTCTCCCTATGAAACTCTAATTATGAATATGTTGGACATTTTAACCATGTTTTTGTACCTTTTATGCTCTTTTTCCTGTTTTCCATTCTTTTCTCTCTGAGCTTCACTATCCTCTGTTGGCCATGTCTAATCTGCTATTGAATCCATCTATTCAATTCTTAATTTCAGTAATTTTATTGTTTTAGTTCTAGGATTTTCATGTGACTCTTTTTAAACATATTCCAGTTCTTTGGTGAAATTCTCTATCTTTTCCTTTATTTTTTGAACATATTAATAATAGTTACAGGTAGTCCCTGACTTATGATGTATTTAAGTTACGATGCACCACACTTAAGACTGTCTTCTTTTTTTGTGTGTGTGCATCTTATCATTAGTAATATGTAGTACATACAATGTTGCAGCTCTGATGTTATTTGCTAATGTCATTATTCTCATGCCAACCCACAAAGATAAAAAAGATAAGATTTATAAAGATACTGATAATAAAATGCAATAATAATGAAAACTAAAAAAAAAAAAATAATGAGGTATTCAACTTACATCAGAACCGACTTACAACAGAATCATCAGAACAGAACCCTGTTGTAAGTCAGGGACTACCTGTATTTTAAAGTTCCTGTTTGATAACTCCAATATCTGTATCACTGTTTTTTCTATTATTTTATTTTTTTCTTGGTTTTTAGTCTTTTGATTCTATCTTTTGGCATGACTGGTATTTTTTTTTAAATTGTGCTTTAAGTGAAAGTTTACAGTTCAAGTTAGTTTCTCATACAAAACTTTATACACACATCGTTATGTGACCCTAGTTGCTTTCCCTATAATGTGACAGCATACTCCTCCTTTCCACCCCGGATTTCCCGTGTCCATTCAACCAGCTGCTGTCCCTTTTTGCCTTCTCATCTCGCCTCCGGACAAGAGCTGCCTATTTAGTCTCATGTATCTACTTGAGCTAAGAAGCACACTCTTCAAGAGTATCATTTTATGTCCCATAGTCCAGTCTAATGACTGTCTAAAGAGTTGGCCTTGGGAATGGTTTTAGTTTTCAGCTAACAGAGAGTCCAGGGGTGGTGTCTTCTGGGGTCCCTCCAGTCTCAGTCAGATCATTAAGTCTGGTCTTTTTACTAGAATTAGAGTTCTGCACCCCACTTTTCTCCAGCTCCGTCAGGGACTCTCTGTTGTGTTCCTTGTCAGGGTGGTCATTAGTGGTAGCTAGGCACCATCTAGTTCTTCTGGTCTCAGGCTGATGAAGTCTTTGGTTTATGTGGCCCTTTCTGTCTCTTGGGCTAATATTTTCCCTTTGTCTTTGGTGTTCTTCGTACTCCTTTGCTCCAGGTGGGTTGGGACCAGTTGATGTATCTTAGATGGCCGCTCCCTAGCTTTTAACACCCCAGACACCACTCACCGAAGGGGGGATGCAGAACATTTTCTTAAAAAACTTTGTTATGCCAATTGACCTAGATGTCCCCTGAAACCACCCCCGCCTCTGCTACAATGTTCCTCAAAGTGTTGGTGAAGTCTTTTGATGAGCATAAGTGTTTGATTTTTAGGAGCTTTCAGTTATCTAGCTTCTCTTCTGGTGTTTGTGCATTGTTAGTAATGTTTCATATTCTGTTCATGCCATGTATTAGGGCTCCTAGCATTGTCTCTATTTTTCTTCCATGATCTTTATCATTTTAGATTTTATGTTAGGTCTTCGATCCATTTTAAGTTAGTTTTTGTGCATGGTGTGAGGTATTTGGGTCTTGTTTCATTTTTTTGCAGTTGGCTATCCATTTATGCCAGCAACATTTATTAAAGAGACTGTCTTTTCCCCAAATGACAGACTTTGGACCTTTGTCAAATATCAGCTGCTCATACGTGGATGAATTTATGTCTGGATTTTCAATTCTGTTCCATTGGTCTATGTATCTGTTGTTGTACGAGTACCAGGCTGTTTTGACTATCGTGGTGGTATAATAGTTTCTAAAATCAGGTAGTGTGAGGCCTCTCACTTTGTTCTTCTTCTTCTGCTTTACTTATCTGGGGCCTTTTCCCTTTCCATATGAAGTTGGTGATTTGTTTTTCCATCTCATTAAAAAATGCCATTGGGGTTTGGATCTTGACGGCATTGTATTTATAGATCGCTTTGGGTGCAGTATGCATTTTCACAATGTTGAGTCTTCCTATCCATGAACAAGATATTTTTTTTTTAATTGTACTTTAGGTGAAAGTTTACAGAACAAATAGTTTCTCATTAAACAGTCAGTACACATATTGTTTTATGACATTGGTTAACAACCCCACGATATGTCAACACTCTCCTTTCTTGACCTTGGAGGACCATTTTTTTTTTTTGGTGAAAATATACATAGTCAAAGATACACCATTTCAAAAATTCCTACATGTATAATTCAGTGACATTGATTATGTTCTTCCAGTTATGCTGCTATTGTCACTATCCTTTTCCAAATTATTCTATCACCATTGTCTTCAACTCACTGTCCTCAGGCTTTCTATCAAATCTTTTGAGTTGCTGTTGTCAATTTGATCTCACATAGATAATTCTTTGTTGTTGTTGTTGTTGTACTTTAGATGAAGGTTTACAGAACAAAATAGTTTCTCATTAACAGTTAGTACACATATTGCCCTATGACAATGGTTAACAACCCCACGACATGTCAACACTGTCCTTACTCAACCTTGGGTTCCCTATCACCAGCTTTCCTGTCCCCTCTTGCCTTCTAGTCCTT
>NW_004444045.1:8278833-8383334 GCF_000243295.1 Trichechus manatus latirostris | reverse complement strand
ATCAGGATTATGCTGGCTTCATAGAATGAGTTTGGGAGTATTCCATCCTTTTCTGTGCTCTGAAATACCTTTAGTAGTAGTGGTGTTAACTGTTCTCTGAAAGTTTGGTAGAATTCTCCAGTGAAGCCATCAGGGCCAGGGCTTTGTTTTTCTTGTTGGGAGTTTTTTTTAATTTCCTTTTCAATGTCTTCTTTTGTTATAGGTTTATTTAGTTGTTCTACCTCTGTTTGTTAGTTTAGTTAGGTAGTGTGTTTCTAGAAATTTGTCTATTTCCTGTAGGTTTTCAAATTTGTTAGAGTACAATTTTTCATAGTATTCTGTTTTGATTATTTTAATTTCAGTTGGGTCTGTTGTGATATCACCCATCTAATTTCTTATTCAAGTTATTTGCTTCCTCTCCTGTTTTTTCTTTTGTCAGTTTGGCCAGTGGTTTATTGATTTTGTTGATCTTTTCAAAGAACCAACTTTTGGTCTTGTTAACTCTTTCTATTCTCTATTTCATTTAATTCTGCTCTAATGTTTATTATTTGCTTTCTTCTTGTGCCTGAGGGCTTTTTTTGCTGCTCTCTTTCTGTTTGTTCTAGTTGTAGGGTTAATGTTTTGAATTTGACCCTTTCTTCTTTTTGAATGTGTGCATTTATTGCTATAAATTGACCTCTGAGCACTGCTTTTGCCGTGTCCCAAAGGTTCTGGTAGGATGTGTTTTCATTCTCATTTGATTCTATGAATTTCTTTATTCTGTCCTTAATTTCTTCTATAACCCATTAGTTTTTGAGCAAGGTATTGTTCAGTTTCCATGTGTTTGGTTTTTTTTCCTTGCTTTTTCTGTCATCGATTTCTACTTTTATGGCTTTATGGTTAGAAAAGATGTTTTGTAACATTTCGATGCTTTGGATTCTGTTAAGCCTAATATGGATCTGTACTGGATAGTGTTCCACGTGCGCTGGAAAAGAAAGCATAGTTGGCTGCTGTTGAGTGGAGTGTTCTGTATATGTCTATGAGATCAAGTTGGTTGATTGTGGCATTTTGATCTTCCGTGTCTTTATTGAGCTTCCTTCTAGATGTTCTGTCCTTCACCGAAATTAGTGTGTTGAAGTCTCCTACTATTATGTGCGGCTGTTTATCTCTCTTTTCAATGCTGTTGGAGTTTGTTTTATGTATTTTGGAGCCCTTTGTTGTGTGTGCAAATATTTACTATGGTTTTGTCCTCCTGGTGTATTGACCCTTTAATCATTATATAGTGTCCCTCCTTATCTTTTGTGGTGGATTTTACTTTAAAGTCTATTTTGTCAGAGACTAATATTGCCACTCTTGCTCTTTTTTGATTGTTGTTTGCTTGATATATTTTTTTCTATCCTTTGTGTTTTAGTTTGTTTGTGTCTTTAAGTCTAAGGTGTGTCTCTTGTAGGCAGCGTATAGACAGATCATGTTTTTAATCCATTCTGCCACTCTCTGTCTCTTTATTGGTGCATTTAGCCCATTTACAGTCAGTGTAATTATTGATAGGTATGAGTTTAGTGCTGTCATTTTGATGTCTTTTTTGTGTGTTGTTGACAGTTTCTTTGTTCCACTTAATTTTTTTGTGCCGAGTTGTTTTTCTTTATGTATTTGCTTTTCATCTTTTTCATTGTTGTTGATTTTGTATTTGCTAAGTCTTTCTGTTTTTCTTGTTTTTTATTTTGATGTGTAGATTGTTAGTTTCCTTTGTGGTTACCGTTAGTATTTACCCCTATTTTACTAAGTTTAAACCAATGTTTTTTTCTTTATATTGCCTTGACTTCCTCTCCATATGAAAGATCTATGACTACATTTTTTAGTCCCTCTTTTTTTGTTTTAATGTTGTCATCTTTTACATAGTGTTGTCTCTGTTTCCCTATTTTCAGTGTTTTTAGCTTTGATTTATTTTTGTGACTTCCCTATCTGGATTTATAGCTGGTTACTCTGTCCTGTGTTCTAGTCTTGGGTTGTTATCTGATGTTATTGACTTTCTAACTGGAGGACTCCTTTTAGCATTTCTTGTAATTTTGGTTTGGTTTTTGCAAATTCCCTAAACTTCTGTTTATCTGGAAATGCCCTAATTTTGCCATCATATTTGAGAGACAGTTTTGCTGGGTATATAATTCTTGGCTGGCAATTTTTTTTCCTTCAAGGCTTTATATATGTCATACCTTTGCCTTCTTGCCTGCATGGTTTCAGCTGAGTAGTCCGAGCTTATTCTTATTGACTGCCCTTTTAGATGACTTTTCACTTATCCCTAGCCACTCTTAAAATTCTCTCTTTATCTTTGGCTTTGCAAGTTTGATTATAATATGTCTTGGTGACTTTCTTTTGGGATCTACCTTGTGTGGGGTTTGATGAGCATCTTGGATTGATATCTTCTGATCTTTCACGATATCAGGAAAGTTTTTGCCAACAAATCTTCAACAATTCTCTCTGTATTTTCTGTTGTCCTCTCCCTTTCTGATATTCTAATCACTCATAGGTTATTCCTCTTGATAGAGTCCCACATAATTCTTAGGGTTTTTTCATTTTTTTAAAAAATTCTTTCATCTGAATTTTCCTCAAATAAGTTGGTGTCAAGTGCTTTATCTTCAGTCTCGCTAATTCTGATTTCCATTGCCTCAGTTCTGCTCCTATGACTTTCTATTGAGTTGTCTAATTCTGAAATTTTATTGTTAATCTTCTGTATTTCTGTTTGCTGTTTCTCTGTGGATTCTTGCAGCCTGTTAAAGTTGTCGTTGTGATCTTCTGTAATCTTCTTAAGTGCCTCTATTGCTTTGTCTGCGTGTTCCTTGGCTTGTTTTACATTTTGAATGATTTCCTTCCTGATATCTTGAAGAGTTCTGTGTATTAATCTTTTGTATTCTACCCAATAATTCCAAGAAGTTCTCTTCCTCTGGAAGATTTCTTGATTCTTTGTTTTGGGAGCTTACTGAAGCCATCATGGTCTGCCTCTTTATGTGATTTGATATTGACTCTTGTCTCTGAGCCATCAGTAAGTTATTATATTTATTTATGTTATGTTTGCTTACTGTGTCCTAGCTTCTTGTTTTGTTTTGTTTTGATATGCCCTAATAGGCTGCTCATGTGAGCTAATTCTTGGTACCTTTGAAGCTCTAATGTCCTGTCACCAGGTGGTTAGAGCTGTTACTAGGTATGTGAGCCCAGGAGTCCATTTACTTTTCTTGTATGGATTCAACTCAGGTGTCCAGATAGTTGATCATGAAGTGTGTGGTGCATATCTCTCACCTACAGTCCAAGATGGGTGGGGATGATTGGAGTAGGCACAGGTATTTGGCTGCAATAGGGGGTCATGCGCTGAGGCAAGGCAGGGGGCTGACAGCTGCCCCTGAGTGTCTGGAAGAAAAGCATGTCCCTATTCCCTAGAGTGTGTAGGTGGGTAGGTTTTGCAGCTGGACTATGGGCACCCAATGCTGTTGGCTCTAAGGACTTGGAGGTACCACTTATTCTTGGACCCTTGTCACAGGTGGCTAGGTGGCATGGGTGGAGTCACCAGTCCTCATGCCCCTGATGTGGGTAGGTGAGGCCCCTGCTTAATGGGCAGAGTAGTGTCAAATGTCAGGAAATTGCCACTCCACCATATAGCTGATACAGTGAAGTTAGGCTTCAGGTATATACCCTGTTGTACTGTGATAATGAGGGTCTACACTGCCGAAATGGGCCCACGCAGGTCTATGCAGGGATGAAAGGCATTCAAAGTCTGTGGACCCCTTATGCTTGTGCCTAGGCAAAGGAGCTGTGCCTGCCCTGAGTTCCCGACTTAGGGGAGCTGGCAGATTATTTATTCCTGTTTGTTAATTTGTTCCCTCTCCAACACCAGGAGAATGGCTCAGGGTGCGTGACTGGTCCAACTTCTGGCCCAGGGGATGAGGCAATAACTGAAGCTGGCCTGGGACCTGGTGCAGAGCAGGGAGGGAGCAGGTAAATGGGATACAGGTTCTTCCTAAATGGGGTGTTTTTTGATCCATGTGGTAGGTTAGACGCCTGTACTTATCTTTTGCCAACTGAGCACCACTTTTCACTGGTTTTGGAGGCTTGAGTAGACTCTCTGCTGCTGGGTCTCTCCTGATGTGGAAAATGGGTCCCTAATGCCACTGCTTGCCTCACTGCACATGCCAGCTGATCTGGCCTGCAGGGTGCCGGTTCCCTCCAGGTCAGGTCTGGCAACTCCTCGCTTCTTCTGAACCATCTCTGTCTCACCCTGCTGCTCAGTCCAATTCATCAACTTTGCCTTTGATGTTCAGGGCTCCTAGATTGTCATATATAATCAGTTCATTTGTTTTTTTGGTCTTTGCTGTAAGAGGGACCACTAGAAGTGTCTGACTACTCCACCACCTTGGCCCTGCCTCATGCCTGCTAATTTTTTATTGAATTGCAGACATCATCTATGAAAAATTGTAAAGTCTCTATTTTTCTACAATTGTTAGAAGATAATGTTATCTCCTTTCAAATTATTTAATTTTCTTATGGCAGGTAGATACCATTTGGTCAGATCACCCTGATACAATTGAGGATGGGTTTAGGGACGTTGTTAGGGTTAGTGTATTTCTAATTGTATGTCTTTTCTAGATTCCTAAGGGATACTCCTTACTTCTAGAGCATAGCTCATTCCTAAGTGCACAACTCTTCTAGGATCTCAACTAATGAGCCCTGAACTCCAACCTCTGACTCCTTAGCCCAGTGAGACTTGTGTAAACCCCAGGCTTCTGCTTTCTCCTCTGCCTCCATTAATCCATATCATGAAATGGCAAGTGACGGAAGGGAAAAATCAGAATGTATGGTTCACCTTACTTCCTTTCTCTGTTTTCTCTTGGCTTCATCAGTCCTCCCAACCTCATTTGCTCTCTGATGTTTGCAAACAATTTTGTAATGTATTTAATTCAGGTATTATAGTTTCTCTGAGTGGAGGGATTTATCTGATATCCCCTTACTTAAAAAAAAAAAATTATCACATGTGTTTGTTTGTTTAAACAATTTGCTTGTTTTTGAGATTTGTACAAAATGGTATATTGTGTATTAGTTTTCTACTGCTGAATAACAAATTATCTCCAAACTCAGTGGCTTAAAACAATAAACATTTCTTTCTTTTTTTAATTGTACTTTAGATGAAGGTTTACAGAGCAAATTAGTTTCTCACTGAATTATTAATACACATATTGTTTTGTGACATTGGTTGCCAACTCCATGACATGTCAGCACTCTCCCCTTCTCGATCTTCAGTTCCCCATTGTCAGCTTTCCTGTCCCCTCCTGCCTTCTTGTTCCTGTCCCTGAGCTGGTGTGCCCATTTAGTGTCGTTTTGTTTTATGGGCATGTCTAATCTTTGGCTGAAGGGTTAACCTCAGGAGTGACTTCAGTACTGAGTTAAAAGTGTGTCCAGGGGCTATACTCTTGGGGTTTCTCCAGTTTCTGTCAGACTAGTAAGTCTGGTCTTTTTTTGTAAGTTAGAATTTTGTTCTACATTTTTCTCCAGCTCTATCTGGGACCCTCTATTGTGATCCCTGTAAGAGAAGTCAGTGGTGGTAGCTGGGCACCATCTAGTTGTATTGGACTCAGTCTGGTGGAGGCTGTAGTATTTGTGGTCCATTAGTCCTTCAATGAACTTTTTTTTATTATTTCACACTTTTTGTGGATCATGAATTTGGAAGTGGCTTAGGCATGTGGTTCTGGCTTGGGGTCTTTCTTGAGGTTGAAGTCAAGATGTTAGTTGGGGCTGCAGTCATCGGAAGGCTTGACTGGGGCTGGAGAATCTCCTTCCAAGGTTGCTCACTCACATGGTTGGCAAGATGGTGTAGGATATTGGCAGAAGGGCTTACTTCCTCCCTATGAGGCCTCTCCATAGGCTGCTTGAGTGTCTTCATGACATGATGATTGTGTTCTTCCAGAACAAATGATACAAGAGAGGAAGATAGAAATGTCAATGTGTTTTTTTGACTTAGCCTTGGAAATCACACACCATCACTTCTACCACATTCATTAGAAGTGACTCAGCAAGTATGACCCACACTCAAGGGGCAGGGAATTAATCTCCACATTTGGAAGAGTGGAATGTTAAAGAATTTACAAACATCTTTTAAAATCACCACATACTGTAGCTATATTTCCGAGATTTGCTTTTTTCCCTTAACATTGTGTTTCTAAGATTCATCCATGTTGTTGCAAGTAGCTGTAATTCATTCATTTTCACTATTTTACAGTATTCTATAGTGTGAATGGACCATTATTTATTTTCCTTGTTGTCTTGTTGCCGGTCATGTTGTTTGTGGAATTATTTGCTTTTTTTTTTTTTTTAAATCACTCATCTTAATCTTCTTGAAAGAATTTCAAATAATTAATTCTGTAGTTATTTAGAGCCTTGAAAGCGAGCCAGTACAATGTGTTTGGACCATGTAGACAATGGACCATTTCAATGATGTGACTCTAAGAATGTACTATGAATACTATTTCTCTATTATGGCCTTACTCTGCATCCCCAAAGAGCCCATTAAAATTTCAGAGATATTTATTTGTAGTTGCTTTAGCTACGTGGGTGAGTGGTTGACCTCACGTTGGAGACACAAAAATTCAGGAGCTAAACTGGATTAGCTCATTCCCTGTGGACTGAAATGGAAGCAGCACGATAAGACCAGATTTATTTAGTTTTTCTCTTGAAGCCATGGATGAGATTGAAATAAAAACTCAGGAAGCTGGTGCCTGAGTATACTTCCAGTCTCCTGGGAAACAATTCAAGCTGCAAAACCCATATACATGATCTGAAGTCCTTGAGACAATTATCCAAAATGGCTGGGTGCCATTGGCTGTTTGGTTAAGCCTGGGCATTCACAGTGGAAGCAGTGTAGAGAAATGGAAAGAACACAGAATGCATGCAGACTGACCTAGGTTTGAATCTTGACTTTGACATTTACTAGATTTTTCAATGGATGACTTATTTAACCTCTTTAATCTTCACTTTTCTCATCTGTAAAATGGGCATACTAGTGCCTTCCTTACTGGATTCTTATGACGTTTATATGTCTAATTGTATTAAAGATATCTAGCATAATGCCTGGTAATACTAGATGCTCAATTAAAGATAGCTTCTGTAGCCATCATTATCATCACCATCATCATGTGAGAAGCTTTGGAGATAAGCAGGGCTCTGGACCCTCATTAGATCTGAAATCTTTGCTATTCTGCTATTTGCTTCGGCAAGTTTGTTCCCCTGTTATTGCTTTTTCCCAGGCTTGTTCAGCACAGTAGGGCTTTTTCCTCAAAGAGGGAAGGGGAAAGGGAAGGGTTCTAACTAATTAGGAGTGGAGATAGATAATAGGCAAAGCCTTCTATAACATATAGTCAAATATCTACGGACTGACAATCAGAGAAAGACAAGTTATCCAGCAATCTGCAGAAGGGAAATCCACACACAGCAAAAGATTTTCATCAGTGCTACAGGCTGAAAGCTGTCATTGAATTCAGCTGACTTTTAAATACATCGGCAGATGATGTACAGATAGGCTAAGAAGAGAACCAGTTTAGGGAACCTCTCAAGTGCTAGGGAGATGAACTAATGATGTGCAACCGGCTCGGTTTTATGCTACAGTCCAAGTTTAGAGGCCCACAGAGCAAGGTTCTGATCAATCAGTTTTTTACATGGCTCATGTTCATTTGTTGATTCATCTATTTATGAAACATTTGTACACAAGTGTGCATGTGTATATATATGCCTACAAGGAACCTTGAGTTCAATAAATTCCTTTATATGGCTTATATGTCTGAAAGTCCTTATAAAACGAGAAATAAAGTGATGAGGTCATGAAGTCATAAAAGATGTGCCAGTTAAGTTTTATGGGAGTTCAGAAGGAGAGAACGCTACCTTGTATGTGTTGTGAAGGCTCTTAGCTTGTCTGATTGCCTCCCACCTCACCCCTCTCCATTTAACTCTGCCTGTTGTTGTCGTTCTGATCATTCTAAAACACCAATTTCAGCATGTCCTGCTTTTTCTCAAAACTCTGAGATGATTTTCTATTTCTTACTACACTGATTTCAAAGTCCCTTTCAGATTGTTCTATTATCTCTAACTCTGCAGATGTGATTTCTTTCTTTTTTCTTTGGTAGGAGTTGGGGTTTGGGGTTCTTGATTGCCTAACATGGTTTGGGGCTTGCTCTGTGTTTTTTGATTTTGGTCTGCTTGCTTCTTCCCTTGGGAATATTGACTGTGGAAATTTTTTTTCCTGTTTATATCTTGGGCTGTGGAGCCTGCCAATGGGGCAATCCCATGCCTGCCTCTGCCTGTGGCCTATGGGTTTCTGCGCTGAGGGATAACTTGAATCAAGGTTTTTATGGATGACGGGCCTGGTGATCTGCTTTTGAAAGGTCGTACAGCCTTGAAAATCCTATCAAGCATTTCTGCTCTGACGGGGTCACCGTGAGTTGGAATCGACTCAATGGCAACTAACAACAGCAACAAGAACAATACCAACCTTACGTGGCAAAAAAATTCCTCACATGGCCTTTGAGCTGTAGGTTGAGCTGATGAACAAAGGTGTTCTCATTTCTGTTTGTGGATAGGCTAAACTCTTGTGGGTCCTGGTTTCACGCAGGCAGCTCAGCTTATACTTATGAAGCCATGAGCCCTGTGGCCTTGACTTAACCTCAGAACTGCACCCCTGAGGCTTGCGTTTTATTGATGCGCTGGAGGCTACGTGATGTTAACTCCCTAAATCTCTAGTCCTAACCTGACTCCTGATTTAACCCCAAAGCTATAGGCTTCTGTGTCCAACTGTCTGTTTGATACCTCTGCTTGGCTGTCTTATAGCCATCTCAGACTTCATATGGTCAAAATTGGACTACTGATTTGTTACTGTATATATATATATATATTAAACACACCACCGTGGTGTACATATGAATAAACACTTGCTGAGTGCCTGTTATACACTAGCCACTTTAATGGCTGTTATCTGATTTATACAGTATCTGTATATATGTTACAGCTACATGGATCTATACTACACAGCAGGTATGTGTATGCAGGGCATAGTTGCCTTGATTAACTCAGATATGCTGTGCTTTAGATATTTCAACAATCTCAAGATTTACAAGAAAGTGCTTTTTAGATAACAGTAGTCTTAACATTAAGTGCTCCCTTCTTCATTCCTCGTGTCTTCTTTTCTTGTAAGCTCTGCTTCTGCCTTACTTAACTATGAGCAGGGAAGCAACTTTCACAGCTTCCCCTGTGTTATGGATTGAATTGTGTTCCCCTAAAGTATGCATTGGAATTCTAACTCCTATACCTGTGGAGGAGCCCTGGTGGTGCAGTAGTTAAGAACTCAGCTGCTAACCAAAAGGTGGGTAATTCAAATCCACCAGCCACTCCTTGGAAACCCTACAGGACAGTTCTACTCTGTCCTATAGGGTCGAGCCAGAATCAACTCGATGGCAACAGGTTTATGCCTGTGGATGTAACTGATCTGCAAATAGGGTTTTCTTTGTTATGTTAATGAAGCCATATCAGGTGTGTTCATAGGGTGTATCTTAAACCTAATTACTTTTGAGATATAAAAGAGCAGATTAGACATAGACGAGCAGCCACAAATGGAAAGATTGATATCATGTAGATCCTCAAGGAATTGAGGGAGATGGTGCTAAGGAAGCTGAGACAAGGATTTCCCCCAGACCCCACAGGGAGAGAGCCTTCCGCTAGAGCAGGTGTCCTCAATTTGAACTTCTAGGCTCCTAACTTCGCGAAAATAAATTTCTGTTTATGAAAGCCTCCCACTTCTGATGTTTCTGTTACAGCAGCAGTGAGAATCGAAGACACCCCATCATCCAGAGTTTTGAAAAGTGTGGTCCTTCAGGAACTCTTGCATCAGGATCATCTGAGATACTTATTAAAAAGGGTGCTTCTTGGACCCTCCCAAGCTAAACTTTCTGGGGATAGGGCCCCGAAATGCATATTTTTAACAAGTTCCTCAGGTTATTCTTAAGTGCACTGTGGTTTGAGAATTGCTGCCCGAATCCCTCTTCTCCTTTGGCAATTCATCTAAAATATGTATGGAAGAGACCGTTCCAAGGAGCCCAGAAAAGAGGGAGCTGACTCACAGGCATTCCTTTCCATACTAAAGTTGCTGCAAGAGCCGGGGGACCTGGTTTGGCCACATTTAGTGCTCACACAAATCTTGCTGCACTGTAACATTGGACCCCACATGAACTTTCTAGAACTATAATGGTTATTTAAGAAAATTTCCCAGTGTTTTCATCTTCTTGGTCTAACCACATAAAGTTCAGCAGAAGATGATGAAGCTCACGTATCATCACAGAGTGAACAACCATCCCAGCTTGCCCATGATTGAGGGGTTTTCCAGGTGAGATTTTCAGGGCAAAAACTTGGAAAGTCCTGGGCAAACCAGGAGGAGCTGGTCACCCGAGCAAATGTGTCTTATAGAACAGATTATGAGTTGAAACGAAATGCACCAGGAGATAATAGACTTGATATCGACATGGGTTATAAAATGTATTGTTGTTAGCTGCCATGCTCCTGACTCGTGGTGACCCCTTGCACAAAGGGATTGGATGATTGTGACCCATAGGGTTTCCACCGAGTCTCCCTCATGGAAGGCAAGAGTTCTGTCACTGAACCACCACTGTCGCCTGTAAGGAAGACTAATTTGCAATGGAATGTATTTTGGAATTAGTCATATTTGTGGTGCTGGGTTGAACAGTTTATGATGTTGAAGAGTGGGCAGGTTCTCTCGCCCTTTAATAAAGGTTCTGCATTCACCACGTTGTTTGGGGCAGCCTCTCTACTTTCAAGTCATATTTGTGTTTGACAACTGTGGTGGAAACCCAGCTAGGCTGGGGAGATGTTTATATCCCAGTCTGTGAGGAGGCTGCCTTTCCTGACCTAACAACGAGTGGTATGGTACTCCTGGCATGTTTCTAAGAAGTAGTGAGAGCACAGGAAAGCATGTAAAAGTCTGTTAGCGGTGGGAGGAGGTGATGGATAGCATTTCCAATCAGATTTGGTGGCTAGTGTTCTTTCTCTTGTCCCTTTTAGTGTCCTTTCCAGCAGGATCAACTGATCCACTAAGCATAATAGAACAATGCCTAGTGCCCACAACACTTTTAAAAACCATGAAAATGTTTTAATTTCTTTAAAAATGATAAGAAAAAATAATCTTTCAGGTTAAAGGAAATGTTTTAATATATACAGCCACTGTTCACTTATCAACATAGGTTCCACAGACCAGGTCGTTATGCGAAAATAGGCGTTATGTGAAAATGGAGGACGAACGCATCAGCCCACAAAATGGAAGATGACTACATCATTTAATTGCCAGATTACATCATTACATAACTGTCAAACCACTAAAATCATGGCCTAGCCAAGTTGACACATAACCTTAACCATCACAGCCAGCGTTACTCTTGCCTTGCACCTTGATGTCAGTTACTGCCAGACATACATCATTAATTTGCAAAATGGTGAGATAGTAGATTTTTTACTATTGCCATAAATGCAAAATGTTGGATAATGCGATAGTCAATAAGTGAGGAGTGGGTGTAATATTAATATATTCATCTTTATACCAATGCAGTCATAAAATATAATTTTAATATAAACATTCTAATAATTAAAACTTTTTTTTTTTTAATGGGGAAAAGGTCCCATGAAGGCCAAGTACCTAAGGTCCAGAAAAGTTATAATGTGGCCCTGCTCCCCAGGGTGTCAGCTGTCAGCCACTGAAGGCTGGGGCAGAGGAAAAAGCCTTTTGGAGCAGCCAACCCCTGAAGTCAGGTAGGGCTTGGCTGAGTGGGAGGGCATTCCAAGGAGTGGGATCAGTGGGAGCAGAACAGATAAGTCTGGGGGACACAAGAGGTGTGACCTGCCTAGAAGACAAAGAATTGGGGTAACTTTTAGGCAGACTGGAATAAGGATGTGAACTCTGGTGTGGCAGTGGCTATTTACCGATGCGATTACCTGGTATATGGTGGCAAAATTGTTCTCCAATAGCCATTCTCCTCTTCTTCCTTTAGAAGTCATGATCCCCCCACCACCATCAATTATAACTAAGTAGTTAACAATTCAGAATAAAGACTACATTTCCCAGCTTCCCTTGCAGCTAGGTATCTAAGTTCCAAGTAACTAGGTTCTGGCCTTTCGAATGTGAGCCCAAATAATGTGTGCTTCTTTCTAGTTGTGCCTCTTGTTGTGAAAGGGAAGAATGGTACCTTGTCCCTGCTTTCCTCACCTCTCTTTTGGCTGGAATGTATACATAATGGTGGAGCTACAGAAGTCATCTTAGATGACAAAGTGGTAGGACAAGTTGGGGTTGCCAGAGACATATGCTATAGAAGGAGCTTGGGTTCCTGATACTGTGGAGCTGCCATATTGCCCTTGAATGTTCACACTTAGATTCTTAGGTGAGAGAGAAATAAACTTCTCTCATGTTTAAGCCACTATTATTTTGAGTTGGTTATAGTAGTGAATATTTTTCCTGATAGTGAGGTTCTTTTCTCTATCCTAGATCCTTGCTTCTTTGTAGCACCTCTGAGGAACTGACATTTGAAAATGACATCTGGCCTCACTGTCAATAGGACCCATATTTTGAGGGTTTTTGTTTTTTCTGATGATGGGGACAAATTGCATTTAGCTTTTATTCCCCACATCCCTCATACATAGCTCCTCCATCTTGGAACAATAGGAGGCATCCATGAGTGGGTCAGGGCGGGAACAGGCTGCTGCCAGGATAAATCAATCTCCTTATGGGGCTTGAATAGGCACCTTGTCCATGTAACCAGCCAAGTTCACCAGATTTTTGCCTTTCACTCAGCAGATTCCCAGGCAGACTTGAGTGCTTTGGCATCTTCTAATCCTATTCCTGTCGGAACAAGGGAGTGTGGGAGAATAAGATATCCTTTTGCTGCTTCCAAGGAGATCTGGTGGTGTAATGGTTAAGAGCTCGGTTGCTAACAGGTTGGCAGTTTGAACCCACTGGCCACTCCTCGAAGAAAGACGTGGCAGTCTGCTTCTGTAAAGATTACAGCCTTGGAAACCCTCTGGGGCAGTTCTACTCTGTCCTATAGAGTCACTATGAGTTGGAATGACTTGATGGCAATGGATTTGGTTTTTATGGGTTGCTGCTTCCAGTAACCAGCTCTTCTTTCTGGGAGCAGAACTGCCCTTTGCAACTCTTAATCTTGTGTGTAGTTAGGCTTTTTCTTTTTGAAAATGGTTCCTTTTTATTTTTTTCATGGGACATGTCAGCAAAGCTTCTCAGAGTAAAACTTGTGAAGTATGTGTGTGTATGTGTGTGTGTGTTTGGGCAGGGTACGGAATGGAAGAGACCCACCATTTCTGGGTGGCCTGTGTGGCAAATGCTTTACCAGACATTATACCATTTAGTTCTTGAGACAATCCCAAGAGGTAGGAATAATCCTCCATATTTTAAACATGCATAAACTAGCACACACATAGATTGACGTAGCCTGTAAGTGGCAGAGTCAAACGAAGTTTCTTCATTTGGTCTTCAATGAACTTCTTCCATACAAAGTAATTACATCCTTTGTTATGCCTTTAAAGCATAATGGGAAAGTGGAAATTCTATAAATATTTTGCTAATCTGATTATAGAACTGGACACTCTGGAAATACAAGCAAAAGAATTATCTTTGGGGACCTGCATTATTCAGGTTTTTCATTTGCGTGGAAAAGTTAACTTGTGCCCTCTCAGCCTTCCTCATCCTCTTGTACGTGGAAATGATACCACCACCACCACCCGCTCCAGCTGTATTAAAGAGCAGTGGTTTCCAAACCAGTGAAGCTAGTAAAAACTTTTGCATTAACCCCATGAAAGTGTTTTTGTTTCCTTGTTTTCATATAGTTGTTTTGATAACACTGCAAAATTTGAAATTAACTTTCTAGACTGTTTTTGCCCTTTTAAAATCTTACTTGAATTAAAATTAATCTCATCACACAAAAGCTTGGATTAAGCATCTCTCTTTACCTGTATAGGGTTATGTGTGTCAATTTGTGTACGGGACCAAAAAAAACAAAAAACAAAAAACCCAAAAAACAAAAAACCAAAACCATTGCCATTGCATCCATTGCCACTCATAGCGACCCTATAGGACAGAGTAGAACTGCTCCATAGGGTTTCCAAGGAGTGGCTGCTGGATTTGAACTGCTGACCTTTTGGTTAGCAGCCGAGCCAAGCCATTGCAAAAGGAATTCTTTTTTTCATTTAAATAACATACATTTCGTAGTCCAAAAATCAACAACCAACCAAAAATAGGATTTAGGTGTATTGCCTTCTTGTCTTTTCCCTAGAATTGAAAAATATGTTGTATAATTGTAACGAAACTTAGTATTTTGTAACTTTTATTTCACGGGAGCTCTGGTGGTGCAGTGGTTAAGCGCGAACCCGCCAGCGGCCCGGTCAAAGATGTTGGCAGTCTGCTTCCGTCAAGATTACAGTCTTGGAAACCCTGTGGGGGCAGTTCTACTCTGTCCTGTAGGGTCACTATGAGTCGGAATCGACTCAGTGGCGACCGGTTTTTCGGTTTATCATTCATTACCCTACACATACAAAAGGGTCTGTCAGCGAGAACGCGGGCGCTCACACACATACTCAGCTACCCACCTTTCCTCTAACCCCTCTATGTTAATGACTCTTTCCCTCCTTCTCCTCCTTTCTTCTTTAGGGTCGCTATGAGTCGGAATCGACTCGACGGCAATGGGTTTGGTTTGGTTTTGGTCTTCAGGTTGTAGGGAGCCCTGGTGGTGCAGTGGTTAAGACCGTGGCTGCTAACCAAAAGGTTGGCGGTTTGAATCCACCAACTGCTCCTTGGTAAATCCTATGGGGGCAGTTCTACCCTGTCCTGTAGGGTCACTGTGAGTCAAAATCGACTGAACGGCAACAGGTTTGGTTTTTGGCTCGGTTTTTCTTCAGGTTGCACATTGGCAGTGGGAGAGTGAAGAGAAACATTGTCCCTCTCCCCAGGCTGTCTTCACCACGCAAACACTCGCCCTCTCACCTGGGAGTTGAGCGGTGGGAGGGCCTTTCTGCCTGTAACGCCCATCGCAGGAGGAGGAGCCCTGGCTCAGCCCTGGCGCTGCCTATCTTCCGCTGTGACAGAGCGCCCTCGGAAGCCTGCAATTCTTTCTTTGGGTGTCATAAAGCACTTCGGTGGACAATTGGATCTTTTCATTTCACGTATTCTTGCCTCACCCTGCAGCCCCTCCCTGCTCACTTTCAGGATTCCAGAACAAAGACATTTGGGTAATACAGTTAAGTGCTGGGAAGAATAACTGATTCGAGCCACTTTTTTTTTTTTTTTTTTAACAGCTTTATTGAGGTATAATTTACGTACCATAAAATTGACCCATTTTAATTGTACAGTTTGATGAGTTTAGTAAATTTGTGCAGTTGTGTAACCGTCACTCCTGCCCAGTTTTAGAATACTTCCATCACACAAAAAGCTCCCTGGTGCTTGCTTTACAGTCAATGCTTACTTACTCTTACCCTCAGTCCCAGGCAACCGCTGATCTGCTTTCTATCTTTATAGATTTGCCTCTTCTAGAAATATTACATAAATGGACTCATGCAATAGTTCTTTCGTGCCTGGCTTCTTAGAGTAATTTTTTTTTGCGATTCATCCATCTTTTTGCAGGTAACAGGATTTTGTTCCTTTTTATTGCTGATTAATATCCCATTGGATGGATAGACCATATTTTGTTTATTCATTCACCAGTTGATGGACGTTTGGATTGTTTCTCAGTTTTGGCTATTAGGAACAATGCTGCTATGAACATTCACATGCAAATCTTTGTGTGGACAAATGGCTTCCTTCCCTGGGATAATTAAATACCTAGGCGTGGAATTGTTGGGTTATATGGTAAGTGTATGTTTAACTTTTTGAGAAACTTGTAAACTCTTTTCCAGAGTGGCTTGTACCATTTTACATTCCTACCAGAAATGCATTAAAGTCCTAGTTTCTCCACATTTTTATCAATACTTGGTATTGCAGTGTTTTTTTATTATAGCCAATCTGGTGGATGTGTAGTTATCAAAGCGGTTTTAATTTGATTTCCCTAATGACAAAAGATGTTGTTATGGATTGGACTGTGTCTCTCAAAAATGTGTATCAAATAGGCTAGGCCATGATTCTCAGTATTGTGTGGTTGTCTACCATTTTGTGGTCTGATGTGATCATCCTATGTGTCATAAATCCTAACCTCTCTGATGTTAATGAGGCATGATTAGGGGCAGTTGTGTTAATGAGGCAGGAGTCAATCTATAGGTTTAGGTTGTATCTTGAGTCAATCTCTTTTGAGATATAAAGGAGAGAATTGAGCAGAGAGAAGGACCTCATTACCACCAAGCAAGAAGAGCCAGGAGCAGAGTGTGTCCTTTGGACTCGGGGTCCCTGTACTGAGAAGCTCCTAGACCAGGGGAAGATTGATAACAAGGACTTTCCCCCATAGCTGACAGAGAGAGAAAGCCTTCTCCTGGAGCTGGTGCGCTGAATTCGGACTTCCAGCCTCCTAAAATGTGAGAGAATAAATTTCTGTTTGTTAAAATCATCCCTTGTGGTATTTCTGTTATAGCTGCACTAGATGACTAAGACAGATGTTATGCATTTTTTCACGTGCTTGTTTTTCATTTGTATATCCTCTTTGGTAAAGTGGCCATTCAAATCTTTTGCCCATTAAAAAAAAAAATTAGCCTATTTCTCGTCTTAATATAGAGTTTTAAGAGTTTCTTATATATTTTAAAGTCTTTTATTAGATAAATGTTTGCAAGTATTTTTTTCCCAGTTTGTGGCTTATCTTTTTATTTTCTTGGTGATATGTTCTGAAAAGCAAACTTTTAACTTTTGATACAGTCCAATTTATCAGTTTTTTAAAAATGAATTGTGCTTTTGGTGCCATATCTAAGAAACGTTTGAGTAATCAAGCTACCTTTTTATAAACAGAACTTCTTCCTTCCCCCCTCACTCATGGGGGAATTCTCTTAATAAAAAGGGGGAAAACAGTCATAACAATTCGATTTAAAACAATAGGAATAAAGATTTTGGTAGGTTCAACTCTTGGGGAATCAAATTATAAAAATGTTAGAGCTTGAGGAAACTTGGGGATAATTTATCAAAGCCCCTTATTTTTACAAGTTGAAAATACTTAGGCCCAAAGATGGGGAGGGACACTAATAGAATTTCCTTATACATCTACAGCATAGAGTGAGAGTTTATAAGGTACTTTTTTGTACATCACCTCTTTGGTGTAGAAATACAACATTGTGGGCATGGATTATTATTGTTGTTGAGGAAATGGAGTCTTGGGAGTAATTTTTTTCCCTAGACACCTTCCACCTACAAACTTCCATCCTCCTACTCTAGTTTCGACTGTTTTTTTCTCTAGACTTACTAGTAGCTGTAGTTCTAGGACTTTCTTCACCATTCCCTTGTGTTGCTCTCTTTTCATGACTTAATTCCTCATTTTGTTGAAGCACATAGGTAGCTTCTAAGGAAAGATACCTGGGGAGAGGAGCAGAGGTAGGGGAGGGGTGGGTAGGTGCCAGGTTGGTAAATTTTCTCAGTTCTTGCATGTATGTAAATGACTTTATTCTGCTCTCACATATGTTTAATACCTTTTTCTGGGTATATCTTCTAGTTTTTTTTTTTTTCTCATGATTTGTAAAGCATTATCCACCATCATTTGATATCTAGGATTCCTTTTGAGATGTTTGATTCATTCTGATTCCCATTTCATTGTATAAATGTGATCCTTCCAACCCTTCACCTTGCCTCATGGAAGTTCTAGGAATCATCTCTGTATTGTTGATGTTCTCAAATTTCAGTGATATTCCTTGATGTGGATTTTTTTTTTCATTCACTGTATCAATCATTTGGAGTACCTTTATGTCCTTTAGTTGTGGGAAATCTTATCTAATTTTTTTCTCCAATAATTTCCTCCCTACAGTTTTTTCTCTTCTATCTTTATCAGGGATGGACAAGCAAGGAATGCATCAGCTTACTTACACTTACTTACTAATCTGTAGTGTGCAGTTTCACCTGTTTTTAAACCCATGTGAAATTGTTCACTACAGATTAGTAAGTAAACACAAGTAAACTCGTGCATACCTTGCTTAATGTAAGCTTGTGTGTACCTTGCTTACTGGTTAATCTGCCCCTGATCTTCATGAAACTTGTTATTTGGATTCTGGCCCTTTGAGTTTATACCAGAATTTTCCTATCTTTTCTACTTCTATTTTATTGTCATTTAGTTCTAATTTATGGGCGATTCCCTTAACTTTTTCTTTTAATCTTTTTGAATAATGTTATTTTGGTTATCAATTTTAATTTCCAAGAGCTCTTTCTTGTTTTCAAATGGGCGTTTTAAGAAGACATTCCATTTGTGCTTTACGGATAATAAATCTTCTTATCTCCCTGAGGATATTATGGCTTTGTCCCCTTTCCTTCTAAATTCCTTTTTTTTTTCCTGTTTGTTTTTGATTGTATCTTCCATCAGAAAGATTTTCTCAAGGGTCTGATGATCCTTGGTCTTCTGTCCATGTTTAAGGGGAGACTGTTTGTAAAGAATCACTGTTTGACTGTCAGTTTGTGGTACTGTGGTGGCTGGCATGTTACTGTGATGTTGGAATCTATCCCACTGGTATTTCAAATACCGGCAGGATCACCCTTGGTGGACAGGTATCAGTGGAGCTTCTAGACTAAGACAGACTAGGAAGAAAGGCTTAGTGATCAACTTCCAAAAATTAGCCAGTGAAAACCCTATGGGTCATAACAGAATATTGCCTGGTATAGTGCTGGAGGATGAGCCCTCTAGGCACTCAAAATACGAAGTGGCCAAAACAATAGACTTGAGCATACCAACGACAGTGAAGATGGTGCAGGACTGGCAATGTTTCATTTTGTTCATGGGATCGCTATGAGTTGGAGCTAACTCTATGGCAACTAATAACAGTGTCATTATGTAGAGCTCTTTTTTTTTTCTGGAGATGTTCACTTTCTTCAGAGACGTATTATGTAGTCTGCTTCAGAATTCTGGGGATGTGTGTGAGGATGCAGATGTATATTCTGTTGCTTGCGTTATGGACACAGAGCAGGACAGGGCCAAGAGTCTCATGCTTCATCATGTAGAGAAGACTTTCACTGAATTGCCCTGTTTTCTACTCTACCTCACTACTGTCCTCTGATGAACCCATATCCCTAAATTCAGAATGCTTTTTGTTTAATTTTTTCAGAAAACAAAACCCCCCAAAACCAACCCCCTCCAACCTCCCATTTTCTTTCAGTAGTAGGGAAAGGCAGATGCTTGGCAGCTTGGGTTGGAGAGGACTACGGGGAAGTCTGTATGCTCTAAACACAGACTTACAATCATTTCCCTTCTTTTCAGTCCTGACTCCTACAGCCACAGGGTTATTGGTTGAATGTCTGTAGACAAGCATGCAACCCCACACTATCTGGAATACATTGCCTTTGTATATAATGTTTGGTGAGGCAAACCCATTCTTACTATTCTTAATTTCATTGCCAATTTCAGACATTTATTTTTTCAAATATGAATTTTTAAAAAAAATAAAAAAATTCTTTCAAATCTATAGCATGGAACAGATCTATTCATATTTTATAATAATTTAATTTGGTTCCTCAAATAATCCTGTTGGGATTCTAATTGAATTCTTATTCATTCTTGTATCTCTAGCACCTTGCGCAGGACATGGATAATGTTAGGCTTTCAAAGAACATCTGTTAAGTGGAAGTAAACCTCTGATCTCAGTGCCTCTATCTTTGCGTTACACCATCCTGTCTGATTTGTGCTCAGATCACAGAGCCAGCTGGTAGCTGAACCGGAGGAACTCAGATCTCATAACTCACAATCCAGTACTTTCTATACCACATTCGTACCTGTAAAACAATTCTTAACAGTTACACACAGTCCAGCATAAAGGCCCTGCCAAGGTGAATGGAAAGTGATAAAGCCATGGAAATCAAAGAATTTTAAAACCCAAAGAAATCTCTGCCTAGGCCAAACCTCCCCACTCCCATATCAAGTTTTTGTGTAGGAGAACAGGACTGGCAGGTGATGGTAGGGCAGAAGGAATGTTATCAAGTTTATTTATGTTTCCCCATAGGAGGAGCTGTATTTCAATGGTATGAATATGAGTGCAAAAGTAGGATGGTTTCTCTGCCTCATCTGATCCATGTGGAGTTTAAGTAATAAAGTGTACTAGTGCCCCTGATTTAATATGACACATTTCCAGTGCAAATTGCTCTGAGATCATCGTGTTCATAAAATATGACAGAAATCTTTTAAGTGTGAGCATAAGTTCTGAATTAATTTCATAACCCAGTCTGGAAAAAGGCATGTGGTTTAAAACATAACATTATGCACTGGGTTCCTACATTTCTCCTCCACCCACCCCCACTTCCCATGCCACTTTTGAGAAGCCCTTCATTGGGTCTGAAGTCGTTTGGTCTCTTCTCAGAGCTCAGGGTTTCACCTTCTTAAGGAGATTTGGAAGAAGATGTATTGGTGTGGTCTGTCCTTCTGTAACCTGGGACCTCTGAACACAGCTGGTTTGAGTTCTTAATGGTGCCTACCCCAAGGAGATGGACAAGGACTGGCTTGAGAATGGTGCTTAGCCTCTGTGATTTACTGCCCTTTAGTGGAGCTGGGAGTTGGGTGAAAGAGTGAGCATGGCATAACAACTTTGGAGGGCCATGGTTGCAGTGGGCATGAACACGACCCGCCTCCAACTTTCCAGATAGGAAAAAAATTGCAACATCAGGAAACATGCCCCAACTGTCAAATGCACATGAAATCACTGTGTAAACTGTGAAACATAAGTCATGCTTCTATTTATCCTGTGGCAGTGTTAAAAAAAAAAAAAAAAAAACACAAAATTTCGTCTAGATAAAAAATAAAAAGAAAGAAAAACTATGAACGCTTTGGTGTAACTCAATCAACATGACATTTGGCCTTCCATCTTGTGGCCAGTTCCATGACTACTGTGTCAAAGAAATTCCATATGCCACTCCATTCCTGCCGAGATGTGTAGGGTGTGAGTTTGACCCCTTGCTCACTCACTAACTCACTTCCTGGGCAACGCCATCTTTTTTGTGGACCTTAGGGCCCCCTTTAGTACTTCTTCCTGCCTGGTGTAGTCCTCTGATTTGTTCTCTATTTCAGCATCCAAGAGAGACTGAAGGGGCAACTTGAGTGCCCAATAATAAGATCTTTTCCCTGAATCTGGTGTTTCTGACGCTAAAACAGGGCATCATGCTGTAAGTGGGTTAGCTCCTTAGAGGTGGCTGACATTACCTCTCCTAATGTGGCTCTCCCACATCTCTTAGTGTCACCCAAAGGCACCATGGAGGGTGAATATTATTCCTTTATTAAGCATTCCCCATCACCTCTAGACACTACAAATAACAAGAGCTCAAACTGAGTTTTAACAAGGGACACCATATCATCCCTTCTAGGGACAGGAAAGGCAGCAGCAGTCTTTCCAGTAAAGGGAAGCCATTGGACTTTCACGGCCAAGGCAGGAACTAGACTTGCCCCCCTCTTCGCACAATACAACACCTAAATGGCCTTCTGGTACTGAATCATTTTCTTCTCTCTGCCTCGGTCCATATTAATCTCCCTGCCTGGATTTCCTCCTCCATTTTATGAAACAATCTTTCCCTTCAGAGCTCTGCTCAAGTCTTACCTCCTTCATAAAGTGTTCTGGGAATAAACAGCTAACAATGATGTCTTTCGTCATTAGCCTCCCATTGCATTTATTACCTAAAACATACATTTGGCACTCAGTGATATTAAAGTTAGCTCTTAGACTGTGGATCTTCTTGTTTTGTTCTCTAATTATTTCCTGTGGGCAAGTCTTGTCTGACCAGACAGACTATAAATGCCAACCCCTCTCCAGAGTCCCACAGTACTGGGGAGGAAGTTTCTCAAGAATTTATATCTGTTTGAGTCAGGGAGAAAATCAGTCTGGTTTGTGAGGTGAAGGTTGTTGGTGGGAATGCACCAACCTTCCTAAGGAATATGGTGCACCCTCAGCTTTGTAGTCTGAGGAGCCCTACAAGGAAGTGCTCTGCAGGCTGGCTTCCCATCCTTCCCTTTGTGCCCTCTACACTTGAGAGAAACTGACTCCCCACATGTCCCCGTCTGTTCTCTGAACTTTCTGCCCTCTGTGCTTTTCTCCTTGCTTTTCCCTATAGTGACAGCACTTGGATCCCCCATTTCCTTGTGTCTAAAATCTAAATCCTTCAAAAACAGTTCTTACCAGTGATCACAAAGATGGTGCAAAACTGGGCAAAGTTTTGTCCTGTTATACATAAAGTCGCCATGAATCAGAGCAGACTCGACAGCACCTAACAACAACATCAAAATCTAAATCCTTCAAAAACACCTCTAACATCTTTTCCAGAAAGTGTAGCCCATTCTCTCAGCTGGAATTTCCCCTTCCTTCACTGAACCCTACTGACTGACATCTTATTCACCCCCCTTCGATTTTGCGCATCACTTTTTCTTTTTAGTTATAATATTTTTTTCATTAACTCCCTTGTATTTGTTTTCCATTGCTGTTGTAACAAATTGCCACAAACTTAGTGGCTTAATACAACATAAATTTATTATCTTACAGTTCTGTAGGTTAGAAGTTCAACACTGGTCTCACTGGGCTAAAATCAAGGTGTTGCAGGGCTGGGTTTAGTCTGAAGGCTCTAGGGGAGAATCAGTTTTCTTGCTTTTTCCAGCTTTTAGAAGTTGCCCACATTCCTTGGCTATGGCCTCCTTCTTCTTTCTTCAAAGCCAGCAACATCACATCTCTTTGACCCTTCTTCCATTGTTATATCCCTCTCTGACCACAGCCGGGGAAGGTTCTCCACTTCTAAGGATTTGTGTGATTACATTGGGCCCACCTGGATAATCCAGGCTACTCTACCCATCTCAGCTTCCTTAACTTTAACCACGTCTGCAACCTTAATTCCTTTTTGCCATGCAATGTAACACATTCACAGGGTCCAGAGATTAGGATGTGGACATCTTTGTGGGGGGCATTATTCTGCCTATCACGTCCCCATGGACGAAAGTTTCCTAAAGGTTGTTCAATAAATATTTTTCAAAATTGAATTAAGTGCCAGTCACTGTGCAGGAAGCTGGGGATACAGAGGGGCGCGAGACATAATCTCTACCCTCAAGAAGCTTAGCACCTGGCTAGTAAGACAGACACACTTACAATACAATGTGACAAGTGTGATAGGAGAAATGAGTGTAAGGACAGAGGAAGCCCAGAGGAGGGATAATGACTAAACAGGATTGGGAGGTGGGCAGGGAAAACCTCCTCAAGGAAATGGCAACTGAGTAGGTTCTGAAGAATGATCCAGTTTCACCAGATGGGTCTCCAGGTGAAGATGGGGTGGAGAAAAGTATTCCAGGGAGAATCATGCATATGGTATGCAGCGGGAAGCAGCCTGTGTTTTGGAAAGGAATCGTATGTGTTTTCAGGCTGCTGTAGCGTTAGGTATGGGGAGGGGGTCTAGTAGGGAGAGGTGAGTCTGGAGAGGTTGCCAGGAGCTGTATCGCAAAAGGCCTTTTAGCCAAGAAGCTTGGGTTCTACAGTTGTAGGCAATGGGGAGGCCTTTGAGGGTTTTAAGCAGAATGTCAAAAGGTTGTAGGAAAACCCCAAGGGAGTAACGACACACAAGATAAAGGAGGAAAGAATTTCAAAAAGAAGTGATACATTAGCAGTGCTAACATTGGAAGAAAGTCCGATAACAAGAGGAATGGGTCACATCCATTGGGTGTGACAATGAGGGGATTTCTGGAGCCCTCAGTGGGAAAGGCTCAGTGACCATTCTGTGGTGGGCTGAGGAGGGATTGGCAGGTGAGGGAGTGAGGACACTTCGTATAACCAACTTGGTTGTGACAGGAAGGAGAGCTATGTGGTAGTTGCCAGAGACAACAATGGGTCCTGGATGATTCTGTAGGTTGGATCTGTATCTGCTCTATCTTTGCAGGCCAATTCAGTCCCTAGGACCTAGCACAGTCAGAACAAACACTTAGTAGACAATAAGTAATGGCATGAAGAATGACTGACTGAATCATGCATATTTACTGGAGAGGGGATGAGGTAACATCGTGAACAGTCTGTTCACTCAGGTTTCTTCGCTGTCCAGGGGAGTTCCAAGAAGCCTGTCGAAGTCATGAGCTCAGTTCCCAATCACATGCTTTCCTGAAGCTTGGAAGGCAGAGGGCCAGGGTGTCAACACCTCAGGTCACACCACATAACACAGAGCCTAATTTGACTTTCAAGCTGATGTCAACATTTTGTTACCTTGCTGAGAAGCTCAGCTTGAAGACTACATTAATTTACATTTGCTTGGGTCAAATAATACATTCCAGATCAGAGCTGGCAACTCCTCTGAGATAGAAGCTGGTGTTTCCTGAATGGAAGAAAAAAAAAACAAGAAAAAAAAAAAAACCAAAACCCTGCATCCAAGAGAAGGAGACAGCATGTTGTATTTGCTTTCAGGGCACTGCCTGGGAGAAGTTCTCCTGGCTCACCAGCTAGGGTGATCCCATTTTAAAACCTAGGAGCAAACCTTGAAGGGAAACTCCCCCTTCCACCCGCGGGCAGTGGTGCTGTGGCACAGATGGCATGGCTATGGGCTCCCGATTTTAAGAGCTGTCTCTTCTCAAGGTTAAAATATTTCCCCAGACGAAGTTGGACACATGCCCCTAGTCTAGCATTTGGGGAAAAAGGATTCCTTGGGCATCAAGGCTCAAGGCATTGGTCAGAGGGAGGTCTGCTGAGCTCACTTGCTGAGATACCAACCGTGGCTCCAGGTGCATGGGTGAGCTCTCCAGGGAAGGTGTGCATTTTCCAAGTGTCTTGCTTTCCCCACCTGTGAACTTTGTGTGAATGTGGGTGGCGGGAAAGGATGTGGAATTCTGAGGCGTTCTGAAGTGCGCTGTTTCCTGCGCCCACCTCTCTCTGCAGCATCCCAGACTTTGTTATCACTGCTCTCCCTCTCTCTGGAATATTGTCCTCATAGTCTTGTCCCTTCTCTCTGCTTTTCTTTCTGCTCTCCAGCACCACCAGGATGGGTAGCTTCTTCCTTTGTGCTCCCTGTTTTAGCTCTATTATTTTATTCCCATCATTTTCTGCATTTGTCAGTCTCCAGCCCTGGACTGTGAGCTCCTCGTGGTGAGGCTCTGTGTCATATTTAGCTTAGAATCCTCAGTGCACAGCCCAGTGCTTTTCAGGCACCAGATAACTGCTCACTTAATAAAGAAATGAATTTATAAATATCACCTGCTACCCATCCTTCAAAGCTCACCTCACTTTCTACCACCTCGTGCCCCATTTTCTTCCAGACCAGTGATCTCTAATTCTGACTTACCAATTGTTCAGCAAATATTTATTGAGTACCTATTATGGTACTTGGTGCTGTGAATGAATTCAACAAGATCCCCATCCTCAAAGAAGCTTCTGTATAGTTGAGGATACAGGGAGGTTAATGAACAATTAGGATACAGAAAGATACCGTTAAAGAAAAACAGCCACAGAATAATAATGGCTGTTTTTTAATAACCTTTAAAATTTATTTTAGTGAGGGTTTTTTTTTATCATTTTGATGCTAAAATAAAATTTTAATGGAGCCAAATGTAAAAACCTGAATTTGCTTTTCTGTTGTAGCATAGATTAAAAATATATTTTTTCTAAATTAGAAAACTCAGAAAAAATAGAAAACTATGAAGGAGAAATAAAATTATTAATCCATACTCAGAGATAACTACTGTTAACTTTTGGTGTACATCCTTCTAGTTTTTTTAAACAAAATGTCTACCTATTTGTCATCTCTATATATCTGTCTTTAAAAAAACAAAACTTGAATCATGTAGGTTTTCATTCTTCTTTTTTCTGATTTTATTAAGAACACTTTGGTCATTTAAGATTATGAAAAATATGATTACTATGACTATATCATAATTAAAATGAAAACTTTTCCCCCATTGCTTTGGATTTAGACTGTTGTCAATTTTCTTTATTATAGTTCATGGAAAAAATGTACAAAATCTTTTGTTCTTTATCTGTTTTTTTCCTTTGGGAGTATTTATCTTTTTCCTATTGATTTTGTAAAGCCCCTTTACATATGAAGGACATCAAACTTTTGACATGTGTATTAAAATACATTTTCTAGTTTGTCATTTGCCTTTTAATTTTGCTTAGTATCAGTCTTTTAAAGCTAGAAAGCATTTTTGGGGACTTTTTTTTTTCTGTCATAAAAACAAACCTTTATTAGATAAGATTTTATCAGCAAGTAGATATAAAAACAGTCATATAACCTGCAAGCTCAGTGAAGTTCTTTGGGGACTTTTAATCTAACTCTCTCATCTTGAAAATGAGGAAACTAAAGCCAAAATATTTAAGTGACTCCCAAATTGCTCAGGGAGTTGGCAGCAGAGTGTAACTCACACTCAGGTCCCAGGGCTCTCAGTCTAGTGCTCTGCACATTCTGTGCTGTCCCTTTCCAGAACTCTCCATGTCTCCTCCAGTGTTATACCAGTACCGATTGCATATCACTGTTTATTGTTTTCTAATTATTACATTTATGTTAGTTTTGCCTTCCTAGATGAAGGGCAGGGATTGTGTCTTACACTTATTCTCATAACTACCTCGCCCTGCTCTCACTTCCTTTCCCTCACATCCTTCCCACTACCTAGCACAGTGCTAGGAATTTAGTTGTTGTTGTTAGCTGCAGTCAGGTTGGCCCCTGACTCATGCCGACTCCATGCACAATGCTGCCTGGTCCTGTGCCATCCCCACTATTGGTTGCAGATCAGACTGTTGGGATCCATAGTGTTTTCACTGGCTGACTTTCAGAAGTAGATCACCAGGCCTTTCTTCCTAGTCTGTCTTAGTCTGGGAGCTCTGCTGAAATCCATTCAGCATCATAGCAACATGCAAACCAGATGGGTGGTGGCTGCACATGAGGATAACTGGCCAAGAATCAAGCCTGAGTCTTCAGCACAGAAAGCATTTAGTTTCTTAATAAATACTTGTTGGTTAAAACATTGGTTTTTAAAGTTACCGGTAATGATAATGTCAACTATCTCATTTGATTCTTAAATCCATGAAAAAGCAAGGCCAATATTATCATCCCTATTATACAGATGAAGGAGCCTGGGTGGCGCAGTGGTTAAAGCTCTTGGCAGCTAACTGAAAGGTCGGTGGTTCAAACCCACCAGCTGCTCCATGGGAGAAAGATGTGTCAGTCTGCTCCCATAAAGATTTACAACCTTAGAAACACTATGGGGCAGGTCTACTCTGTCCTATAGGGTTGCTATGAGTCAGAATCGACTCGAGAGCGGCGGATTTGGTTTTTGTTTTATTATACAGACAAGGAAATTGAGGATCAGAGAAGTAAGGTCACACAGCTAAACTGTGGCAGAACCAGGAGGGCAATAAATTCTTTCAATTCCAAACTCTTTGTTCTTTCTGCTATACCAAGTGGTCTCCCAAAGGCTTCCTTGCTCCTTTCCCTTGCTCTCCAAGTTGGGGCAAACGGCTGGAAGATGTTTTTGATGCTTGAGTGGGTTGAAGAGTGCAAGTTAGCCGCCTTGGGTCACCCCTTTTGCATACAGGGAGCCAGGATCACAGAGCTAGGTCCTGATCAGGTTTCCTAATTGAAAAATTTGAAGTCCGTGAAGAGGAGTCCAGCTTCACAGACGGTTGGAGATGTCCAGTTAAACTCAGCCTGGGTCTTGAGAATAAAGGTTTTGGAGAGCCAGAATCCCTCTAGTTGGCCTAACACCAATGCGATCTAGACTTATCTCAACCTCCTCTGAAGATGCTTTTCTCTAGGTGAGGGGAAGGGACTCCTCTTAGCCCTTACGGAGGGTTCCAGACAGAGGCGCTGAGAGCCAGACTGGGGAGGAGAGGGTGAGTGCAGCAAAGGGGTTCCCTCTTTGGATATCGAGGCCCCCGAGTAGGGGTGCCTGCAGTGACATGGTGGAGATTGCAGGCCCCATCTTGGTCCAGAGCCACTCTTCTGATCCCCCCGCAGGCCGGAGAGAAGCCACCCCATAATCATCTCTCGCCTCCACTTCGTTAACAACTTCAATTAGCCCATGAGCTGGAGATGCTTCATCAGCTGCCTGGATCGGCAGCAAAATTAAACCGTCACGTTTATGAACTGCCTGGCGAGTTCTGGGAGGAACTTTGCATATTTTACATTTAATAACTTGCCTCTCGTTTTTATTTATAATGTTAATAATGATTTAGGGGATGCTCTGGGAGAGAGTAGAAAGAGAGACACCGTGACTTCAACCCAGAGAGATGGCAGGACATTTGACAAAGGATGACTGCTCTTACTCCTGTTATTACCTGCCCCCTACCCACCCTCAGCAGGTCTGAGGGTCAGCCCACCACTAACGAGGCATTGCCATCTTTTCTGGCCTTGCAGACTGCTGTCTCTATGAAGCCTGGAGGACAAGAGAGCCAGGGAGTCTGCTGCATGCCTGCTATTAACGCCGAAGTAGTCTGACATTGCTTGTTGGCGTGCAGGGGCACTGGGCGGGCCTACGAGAGCCAGTTCACTAAATGGGGCTCCTCCTCCCCTTCCTTCTCATCCAAAGGCCTGCCTCACCAGCTTCTCCTATGGCCTGTCCATGGGTGGGACAGATGCCAGATTGGGCAAAGGAAACAGTTTCTGCCCAGGGGATGGTTCACAGGGGGCCAGTGTTACAGGTTTTGCTTGGAGGGTCCCTTAGCATCTTACAACCTGAGGGCTTTTTAATGACTCTTCATTTTGGGTGTGAAGAAACTAAGGCCGAGAGAGGCTAAGTGACCATCCCAAGGCCACCAGCTGGTACGTGGTAGCACTGGAGGGAGCATAGGGGTTTTCCCTTTTAGAAAAGAATAGTGAAGAGACTTAGGCTCTTAGATCACCTAAAGCAAACAAACAAACAAACAAAACAAAATCCAAAACAAAAAAAGCCAGTGGCCTTTGAGTTGACTCCAACCCATGGTGACCCCTGTGTGTCAGAGTAAACTGCTCCATAGGGTTTTCAATGGCTGATTGTTTGGAAGTAGATCACCAGGTCTTTCTTCTGAGGCACCTCTGGGTGGATTAAAATCACCAACCTTTTGGTTAGTAGCCAAGTGCTTATTTGTGCCACCAAGGGGCTCCTTTAGACCACCTATCCTGGGCTCAATTTTCAGCTCTGCCTCTGACTCTCTATGTGATCTTGGGCAAATTATTTTGCTTCTCTGGACCTCAGTATGCTCCTCTGTAAAACAGGAATAATCAGAATCTCCATCTCCCATGATTGCCGTGGCATTTACTCAAGATCATGTTTGGAAAAGCACGTTGTAAAGAATCAACCACCATCCACATAGTCATTATTGCTGTTTATTGCTTTCTACTGAGAAGCCTTTTCTGGCACCTGGTATTGTTGGGTGGAGTTGAGAGCAGGGATTTGCAAACATTTTTTGTAAAGGGTCAGCCATGCTCCATGTGTCATATGGCCTCTGTCACAAAGACTCAACTGTGTAGTAGCACAAAAGCAGCCACAGACAATATATCAACCAAAGGGTGTGGCTGTGTTCCAATGAAACTTTCTTTACAAAAACAGGTGGAGGGCCAGGTTTGTCCTCCAGGCCTTAGTTTGTTGACCCTGCTCCAGAGGGTTAGAAACATTGGCTTTGAGAACTCAGCCTGGCTTGTAGGAGAGGCACCCGAACGTGGATATGCTGAGACACATCACAATCTTGCTTCACGAGAAAAATTTTTGCTGGCAAATTATCATCACCAAGTGTTAAAAGCTCAATTACACGCTGCCTCCTGTGGGCACCTCCAAAGGGAACAGCACAGGCCTGGTCCCTCCACTCCGGGAGCTTGGCTCAGTTTACGCTTCAACCAACCAGTTGCCATGGAGTCTGCTCCGACTCATGGAGACCCTATGCGTGTCAGAGTAGAACTGAGCTCAGCAGGGTTTATCATGGATTGAATTGTGTCCCCCCAAAATATCTGTCAACTTGGCTAGGCCATGATTCCCAGTATTGTGTGATTGTCCACCATTTTGTCATCTGATGTGATTTTTTTATGTATTGTAAATCCTACCTCTATGATTTAATGAGGCAAGATTAGAGGCAGTTATGTTAATGAGGCAGGACTCAACCTACAAGATTAGGTCGTATCTTGAGTCAATCTCTTTTGAGATATAAAAGAGAGAAGTGAGCAGAGAGACAGGAGGACCTCATACCATCAAGAAAGCAGCTCCAGGAGGAGAACGGGCCTTCGGACCTGAGGTTCCTGTGCAGAGACGCTCCTAGACAAGGGGAAGATTGATGACAAAGACCTTCCTCCATAGGCAACAAAGAGAGAAAGGCTTCCCTTGGAGCTGACACCCTGAATTTGGATTTCTAGCCTACTAGACTGTGAGAGAATAAACTTCTGTTTGTTGAAGGCATCCACTTGTGGTATTTCTGTTATAGCAGCACTAGATGACTAAGACAGGGTTTTTGATAGCTGATTTTTTGGAAGTAGATTGTCAGGCATTTCTTCTGAGGTACTTCTGGGTGGACTTGAACCTGTAGCCTTTCTTTTGACAACAGTCAAGTGTGTTAACTGTTTGAACCACCCGGGGACTCTAGTTTATGCTTAGAGAGAGGAAAAAATCATAGTCCCTTCAGCTACTTCCATCTGGACAGTCAAGGAGAGGCCTCTGCAGCAAAGACTTCATGGGAAATTTTCTGAGGCTGGTTCCTCCCTGAAAGTTTCCATCACCATGATCCTGGAGGACAAGCTAGGGTGAAGGGAGAGGAAGGAGAATCCAGAAAACGCTGGGGATGGGAGGAGGCTGAACAAGGTATAACAGCAGCCGGGTATTTTTACTGTTCACCTACCTACCTGCTGGGCTTTGAGTTAGGTGCTTCACTTGTTATTGTTAGTTCTAGTTCATGGCAACCTTATGTATAACAGAATGAAATGTGGCCCGGTCCTGTCTCATCTTCATGGTGGTTGATATGCTTGAGTCCATTGTTGCAGCTATTGTGTCACTCCATCTCACGGAGTGTTTCCTTTGTTTTTGCTGACCTTCTACTTTACCAACCATGATGCCCTTTTCAACTGATTGGTCTTTCCTGATGACGTGTCCAAAGTAAGTGAGCCAAAGTCTCGCCATCCTCGCTTATAGGGAGCGTTCCCAGACATGATATAGCTAATCTTCTCCACCACCTTATAGGGTAGACTATGATTGCCATTTTGCAGGTGGAGTAGCAGAGACCCAGAGAGGTTAGTAATCTGCCCAAGGGAGTAAGAGATGAGATCAGGATTCAAGCCTGGGCCTATCTGATTCCCAAGCTCATTATCTTTCCATTACACGTCACTGCCAGGCAGGTTCATTGGATCAGCAGAAATGTGTTCATCTGCTCCACACCCTCTTCCTTGGGGGCAAACTCGAGAAGTGGGGTGGTAGAATCCTACTCTGAGCTCTGCTCCTAAATTGCTGTTTGACTGTGGGCAAGTCCCGTCAGCTTGTTGGACCTTGGTTTCCTCATCTGTACACCGAGATAGTGCTGAAGGTGCCTTCTAGCTCTGCGATTCTCAGGGCTTTTCTGCACATAGCCGGTGGTGGCCAATGCATTTGCTTCTCCCCGGCTGGCTGCTCGACAGGAGGGAGAGAGGGAAGAAGCCGGAACGCAGGGTCAATCAATTCTGCGCCAAGACCGAAGCCTAAGAGACAGGGTGTGGCGTGCTGAAAGATGATGGCTGGCAAAAATCATTAGAAGCATCTTTCAACAATCTATATGCCGTTATGGATCTTGTTATAGATCATCTTCTTCCATTCCTCCTCCTACCTTTTTTTCTCCCCCAAGATCTTCTGGATCAATGCAGCAAGTGCATTGAGACTGTAGCAACACATTTAAAACCTTATAAAAGGTTATTTAGTTGCTAACAGTGCAGTGGTTTCTGCAAAGCCTGCCAAAAGGTTACAGCTTTTTGGGGATCATAAATTACAGACGACAGGAAAAAAGTAAGTGCGGTTTTCTTTATTGTCTGGATGATGGATGGACTCCTGAACAGGGCAGAAAATACATCATATCACCTTTAATGGGCGTGCATTTCTGCAGCTATAACTCACAATTTTAAAATAGAAAATGGTGAAATATGGCGTTGTATATTCCACTTGTGACATATTTATGAGTCCTTGCCTTCTTATAAATACAGTGATTGCTATTTCAAAGCACCATGTCAGGTATGAGCTGAGCACAAACAGCTGGCGCGGCTGAAAAATTGTAGCCAGAGTGGACGTTTTCAAAAACTCTCTCTTGCAGCAGTAAATTTACAGTGTTTGCGCTGTTATTAAACCCAAATCCATATCTTGGCAACAGGAATCCATTGCTCAGTAACAGCTGGACTGACAGTGTGCCCCGACAGCTGAAGTGAGCTGTAAACTTGGCCCTGGTGCACATCTGAGGAGGCGAGATTGGGGGGCCCCAGATGAGCCCAGTGGTTCCACGGCTCCCAGGTCTGGAGCCCCAGCCAGGAGCCCCGATGGGCAAGCTGTCTCCTGTCTGACCATAGTGCCTCGTCTTGCTACTTCCAGCCCTTTCCCTCGCCTGGCCAGGGTCCTCTCCTTATGGTTTTCTGTCCAGGTCTTTGAGCCAACCAGCCCCACTCACTCCCAGCTCCCTTTTTTCTCTCCACCCCAGTGAGTCATTTTAGTGTCTGGATTTGGAGAAAACTGGGACAGACCCTGTGGGCAAAAACCAGAGAAGAAGACAAAGGACAGAGTTCAGCAGGACAGGGTCATGTTGGGAGGTAGGAGGAGGCCACAAAGGCCAGATAGCCTATGACATGGTAATAATTTTCAATTCAACCAAAATTTACTGGCGAGGCATAATTTTGAGAGCTGGAAATACAAAAATCAAGAAGACATGGTTTTACTTTTCAAGGAGCTTACAATCCGCAGACTGGCAGACTGCCTGGGACTCAGATAAATGATACTACCACCTTGCATATTTTCGTATTTTATGCTTTCTAAATTCATTTCTTCTCTGGTATTTTATTTGGCTTTTACAACAATTACATAAAACACACAACAGCATCAATGAATCTCCAGATATTATGTTGAAAGAAAGAAGCCAAAGAGCACATACTATAGGACTCGATTTATAGGAAGCCTCAAATTAGGCCTGTTATGAACTGAATTGTGTCCCCCCCCAAATATGTGTCAACTTAGCTAGGCCATGGTTCCCAGTATTGTGTGATTGTCCATCATTTTGTCGTCTGATGTGTTGTAAATCCTACCTCTGTGATGTTAATGAGGCAAGATTAGAGGCAGTTATGTTAATGAAGCAGGACTCAATCTAAAAGATTAGGTTGTATTTTGAGTCAATCTTTTTGGAGGTTTGAAAGAGAGAAGCAAGCAGAGAGAATGGAGACCTTATGCCATCAAGAATGAAGAATAAGCAGAGGAGTGCGTCCTTTGGACCCAGGGTCCCTGCACTGAGAAGCTCCTAGACCAGGGGAAGATTGAAGACAAGGACCTTTCCCCAGAACTGACAGAGAAAGACTTCCTTTAGAGCTGGCACTCTGAATTCTGACTTTGAGCCTCCTAAACTGTGAGAGGAAGTATAGCCAGAATGCTCCTTAGAAGTAAGGATAGCGAGACTTTGTCTCACATACTTTGGACATGTTATCAGGAGGGACCAGTCCCTGGAGAAGGACATCATGCTTGATGAAGTAGAGGGTCAGCGAAAAAGAGGAAGACCCTCAATGAGATGGATTGACGCGGTGGCTGCAACAGTGGGCTCAAGCATAACAACAACAATTGTGAGGATGGTGCAGGACTGGGCAGTGTTTTGTTCTGTTGTACATAAGGTCGCTACGAATTGGAAACGACTTGACAGCAACTAACAACAACAACAACAAACTGTGAGAGAATAAACTTCTGTTTGTTAAAGCCATCCACCTGTGGTACTTCTGTTATAGCAGTGCTAGATAATTAAGACAAGGCCGAACTACTCTATTGGGAAAGAAGTCAGAACAGTGGTTATCACTGGGGTGTGTAAGTGTGAGGGGAATGAGGGAGTTGTGTAGGGTGTTAGAAATGGTTCTTTGTCTTGATTTAGGTGGTGGTTACACAGGGTATACATAAGTAAAAGTCATCCATCTGTGAATTTAAAATGAGTGCGCTTTACAAACCTTACTGTACGTTTGTTATACCTAAACCTCCCTCCACCCCCAGACACACACAGAGGACAGGCATCCGTAGCCTCTGTTTACAGCAGAGACTGAGGCACAGGCTAGCCCAAGAGCACACAGCTGGTTTCAGAGGAAGCCATGATCCTATTCTCAAGTCCCCACTGTGTTTATTTCCATAACATTCTCACCTTACAGGTGTCCTCTTGGTCTATTCTAGTTGTTTTCAAACTCTGGCAGCAGAAATATCCCCTCCTCTGTCCCACCCACTCTCCTTGCAATCACAATATTACCCAGCATCTGCATGTAAGGAACAGAGAGGATCTGCCCTGTTGAAAGTGAGTGAGTAGGGAGGGCCCTCAGCTTCTCCTGGCACCCCACAGTGGCCCTCAGTCTCTATCGTGAACTTGAAGTTCTGGAGAATGAGGTTTGAAAACTGATGGTCCAGTGATTTCCAACTCTGGCTTTGTGATCTATTCAGACTATTCCCATTAATTTTAAGGTGGGTGTAAAATTCACACAAAAACGTGGTACTAATTATATACACTTATTCATTTTTTCAGGGAGCCCTGGTGGTGCAGTGGTTAAGCGCTAGGTGGCTAACTGCAAGGTTGGCAGTTGGAACCCACCAGCTGTTCAATGGGTGAAAGATGTGGCAGTCTGCTTCCATAAAGATTTACAGCCTTGGAAACTCTATGGGGCAGTTCTACTCTATCCTACAGGGTCACTATGAGCTGGAATTGACTCAATGGCAATGTTTGTTTGTTTTTTTTTGGCATTCATTCATTCATTCTTTCTTTCAGCATTTGCTGAGATCCTTCTATTTGCTGAAAGGAGGTATTTCTTAGAACTGTGCAAGAAGTTGGGGATCAAGGATGGTAAAGACTCGGTCCTTGCTCTTAGGAATTTGAAGATTAGTGAGGGGAGCAACTCCATTTATACTGGCAGCAAGGAGAAAGGAATTCTACTGGGACATGGTAGAAGAGGGCTTCACTGAGGAGGTGACGTTGATGCTGGATCTTGACGGGCAAGTATGAGTTCACCAGGAAGAGCACTGTGGGTGAAGGGAACAGGGTGAACAGAAGTCTGTATACTTCCTAGTCCAGGGTGCTGGAAGCATGGCTTGCAAGGGGGCAGTGCCTGAGAGGAGAATGTAAAAGGTAGGGTGGAGTCATACTGTGGAAAACATCAAATGTCATGTTAAGGAGTTAGGCTTTATCATGTGTCTTAGTCATAGAGTGCCGCTATAACAGAAATACCACAAGTGGGTGGTTTTAACAAAGAGAAATGTATTCTCTCACAGTCTAGGAGGCTAGAAGTCCAAATTCAGGGTGCCAGTTCCAGGAGAAGGCTTTCTTTCTCTGTCAACCCTGGGGGAAGGTCTTTGTCATCGGTGTTCCCTCGTTGAGGAAATTTTCAGTGCAGCGACCCAGGGTCCAAAGGACGTACTAATCTCCTGGCTCTTGTTTCTTGGTGGTATGAGGTCCCTCATGTCTCTCTGCTCTCTTCTCTTTTATATCTCAAAAGAGATTGGCTTAAGACACAACCTAATCTTGTAGATTGAGTCCTGCCTCATTAACATAACTGCCTTTAGTCCTGCCTCACTAACATCGTAGAGGTAGGATTTACAACACATAGGATAATCATGTCAGATGACAAAATGGTGGATGATTACACAACCCGGTCATCATGGCCTAGCCAAGCTGACACATATTTTTGGGGGACACAATTCAATCTATGACATCCTGTGAGTGAAGAAAGTCATAGAAAGTTTCACACAGGGGCTAGATGGACCCAGATGAGAGTTTGAGCCGGCTGCCTCTGGCAGCAAGTTGGAGCATGGTTTGAGGTGGGGGAGATCGTTGACAGGGAGACGCTGATTCCACAGTGAGCTTCTGAGTAGGAGGCATGATGGGTCTGTGGTCTGAGGAAACTTGAAGCTCTAAGACTGTATGACCCATAATCAAATCATGATTCACAACAACCCCTCTTCAAAAGGTTGGGAACTGTTTAGAGGTCCAATCCAGTGTTCCTACTGGGACACCCTTTTTTTCTTGGGGGTGGGGTGTTAGTTTTTCTTTTTTTTTGGAGGTGTGGGTATGTTATTTTAATAGAAATATCTGTTTAAAATCATAAAATCTTGTAAAAATTTCAGACGGTATAGACAAGGATAAGTTAGAGATGCACCAAAGGTCACCTTCGGCCTTAGTATTCGACCCAGATCTAATATTTGGCTTCAGCTTTGATCTTGGCCTTTGGAAGGCCAGATGGTTGATGTTGACTTCAATGTCATTTTTGACATCCCTGAACTGACATGTGATAAATGATTGTGTGATTGCATCATATCTAATCATCAGAACAGCAGCAGTAACATCATCAAGGCATGGCATTCAAATTTATTAATAACTGTCTTAGTTATCTAGTGCTACTAGAACAGAAATACCACAAGTGGATGGCTTTAACATTCATTCTCTCGCGGTCTAATAGGCTAGAAGTTCGAATTCAGGGCACCAGCTCCAGGGAATGGCTTTCTCTGTCGCCTCTGTAGGAAGGTCCTTGTCATCAATCTTCCACTGGTCTAGAAGCTTCTCAGTGCCAGAACCTTGGGTCCAAAGGACATGCTCTGCTCCTGGCATTGCTTTCTTGGCGGTATGAGGTCCCCCTGTCTCTCTGCTAGCTTCTCTCTTTTATATGTCAAAAGAGATTGATTTAAGACACAGCCTAATCTTGTAGATTGAGTTCTACCTCATTAAGATAGCTGCCTCTAATCCTGCCTCATTAACATCAAAAAGGTAGGATTTACAACACATAGGAAAATCACATCAGATGACAAAACAGTGGACAACCACACAGTACTGGGAATCATGGTATAGCCAAGTTGACACACATTTTTTTTTTATTGTTGTAGTTTAGATGAAGTTTACATTTCAACTTGGTCTCCCATACAAAAATACACACATTGTTATGTGACCCTAATTGCTCTCCCCATACTGTGACAGCACACTCCTCCTTTCCACCCCTGATTCCCCATGTCCATTCAACCAGCTCCTAACCCTCTCTGCCTTCCCATGTCACCTCCAGACAGAAGCTGCCCATTTAGTCTCTTGTATCTACATGGAGCTAAGAGGCACACTCCTCACGAATATCACTTTATGTCCCACAGTCCAGTCCAATCCCTGTCTGAAGAGAGTTGGCCTCGGAAATTGTTTTCGTTCTGGGCTGATAGAGAATCCGGGAGCCATGCTTTCCGGGGTTCCTCCAGTCTCAGTCAGACCGTTAAGTCTGGTCTTTTTACTAGAATTTGAGTTCTACACCCCACCTTTCTCCTGCTCCATCCAGGACTCTCTGTTTTGTTCCCTGTCAGGGCGGTCATTGGTGGTAGCCGGGCACCATCTAGTTTTTCTGGTCTCAGGCTGATGAAGTCTCTGGTTTACATGGCCCTTTCTGTCTCTTGGGCTAATACTTTCCTTTGGTGTTCTTCATTCTCCTTTACTCCAGGTGGTTGGGACCAGTTGATGCATCTTAGATGGCCGCTTGCAAGCTTTTAAGACCCCAGACGCCACTCACCGAAGTAGGATGCAGAACATTTCTTTAATAAGCTTTTTTATGCTAATTGACCTCGATGTCCCCTGAAAGCATGGTCCCCAGATCCCTATCCCTGCTACTCTGTCCCTCAAAGTGTTTGATTGTATTCAGGAAACTTCTTAGCTTTGGGTGAGTCCAGTCGTGCTGACTTCCCCTGTAGTGTGTGCTGTCCTTCCCTTCACCGAAGATAATACTTGTCTACTATCTAGTTAGTGAATAACCCTCACCCTCCCTCCACACCCTCGTAACCATCAAAGAATGTTGTCTTCTGTTGACACACATTTTTGGGGGACAGAATTCAATCCATGACAATAACTAAACATCTATTTTGAAATATAGGTATACTTTATATGTAAATGTAACTTGGACTGAGAATTTCTTTTGTGCTTTGTATGTTGAAATTCTATCAATCAGTTGAAGTAAAAGTATTGCAAGAGAGAAGTGCTGCAATAAAGTGTGGAACTGATTAATTTTATGCACAAAAAGGCTGAACTTTCAAATAAATAAACTTAATATGAGTGGCAGGAGAGAGTATGTTAGCTAGATAACTTTAGGGAAAGAAACCATATTCTTTATTTAAAAAAAAATTACTAGACTATTTTTTGGAGCAATTTTAGGCTTACAAAAATATTGAGCAGAAAGTACAGAGAGTTCTCATATACTCCTCTTCCTCAGTTTCCCCTATTATTAACATCTTGCATTCCTTTGGTACAGTTGTTATAATCGATGAACCTGTACTGATACATGATTATTAACTAAAGCCCATGGCTTACATTAGGGTTCATTCTTTGTGTTGTACAATCTGATGGGTTTTGACAAATGCATAATGCATGTATCCACTTTTACAGTATCATACAGAATACGTTCACTGCCCTAAAAATATCCGGTGTTCCACATTTCATTCCTTCCTCTTTTTCCTCTCCACTATACTCTGCCTGAATCCCTAGCAACCACTGATTGTCTCTATAGTTTTACCTTTTCTGGGATGTCATATGGTTGGAATCATATAGTATGTAGCTTTTTCAGACTGGTTTCTTTCACTTAGCAATATGCATTTACGATTCCTCCATGTCTTTCTGTTGCTTGATAGCTCATATCTTTTTATGGCTGAATAATATTTCATTGTGTGGATGTACCACTGTTTGTTTATTCATTTCCCTATTGAAGGAATCTTAGTTGCTTCCAATTTTTGGCAGTTATGAATAAAGTTGCAATAAACATTTGTGTGCAGGTTTTTGTGTGGACGTAAGTTTTTAATTCATTTGGGTAAGTAATTAGGAGTGGGATTGTTGGATTATATGTTAAGACTGGTTAGCTTTGTAAGAAGACTGCCAAACTGTCTTCCAAAGTGGCTGTACCATTTTGCATTCCCATCAGCAATGAACAAGAGTTTCTGTTACTCCACATCCTTGCCAGCATTTGCTACTGTCAGTGTTTTGCATTTTAGCCATTCTAATAGTTGTGTAGTGGTATCTCGCTGTTTTAATTTGCAATTCTCTAATGACATATGATGTTGAGCATCTTTTCATATATTTATTTGCCATATGTATATACTCCTTGGTTAGATGTCTGTTTAGACCTTTTGCCCACTTTTTAATTGGGTTCTTTGTTTTCTTACTGAGTTTTAAGAGATACAAATCCTTTATCAGATATGTTTTGTAAAGATTTTCTCCCAGTCTGTGGCTTCTCTTTCCATTCTCTTTAACAGTGTCTTTTGCAGAGAAGTTTTGAACATTAAAAAAAAGTTAATTTTGTGGTTGTTGTTGAGCATATACACAGCAAAACATACATCAATCCAACAATTTCTACATGTACAATTTAGTGACATTGATTACATTCTTCGAGTTGTGCAACCATTCTCATCCTCCTTTTCTGAATTGTTCCTCTCTCATTAACATAAACTCACTGCCCCCTAAGGTTCCTATCTAATGTTTCAAGTTGCTGTTGTCAGTTTGATCCCATATAGATAGTTCTTAAAAGAGCACAGTGCTCAAGGCAGATATTCTTTACTAGTTAAGCTAAACTATTGTTGGGTTTTAAGAAGACTTCAGAAGATATTTTTAGTTTAAGATTTAAAGATTATCTCAGGGCAATAGTTTTGGGGGTTCATTCAGCCTCCATTCCTCCAGAAAATCTGGAGTCCATGAGAATCTGAAATTCTGTTCTGCAGTTCCTCCCTTTTGATCAGGACTCTTCTATGGAATCTTTGATCAAAATGTTCAGTAATGGTAGCTGGGCACCATCCAGTTCTTCTGGTCTCATGGCAAAGGAGACAGTTGTTCATGGAGACAATTAGCCACACATTCCATATCCTCTTTCTATTCCTGACTCTCATAAGTTTTTAATTTAAATGAAGTCTAACATCATTTTTCCCTTTCGTGGATCATGTTTTTGGTGTTGTAGTAAGAAACTCAACACCAAACCCAAGGACTCCAAGATTTTCTCCTGTATTATTTCTAGAAGTTTTACAGTTTTGTGTTTTATATTTAGGTCTATGATCCATTTTGAGGTAATTTTTGTGGAAGGTGTAAGGTCAATCTCTAGATTCATTTTTTTTTGTATATGGATGTCTACTTGTTCTGGCACCATTTATTGAAATGACTATCCTTTCTCCATTGATACAATTTTACTTCTTTGTCAAAGATCAATTGACTATATTTGTGTGGGTCTATTTCTGAGCTCTCTATTCTGTTCCGTTGATCTATTCGTCTGTTCTTTCACTAATACCACACAGTCTTGATTACTGTAACTTTTAGTAAGACTTGAAGTTAAGCAAGTAGTGTCAGTCCTCTGACTGTTCTTCTTCAATATTATGTTGGCCATCCTCGGTCTTTTGCCATTCCACATACACTTTAGAATTATCTTGTCAATATCCACAAAGTAACTTGCTGGGATTTTGATTGGGATTGCATTGAATCTATAAATCAAGTTGGGAAGAACTGACATCTCACCAGTGTTGAGTCTTCCTATCCATGAACATGGACTATCTCTCCATTTATTTAGATCTTCTTTGATTTATTTAATCAAAGTTTTGTGGTTTTCCACATATAGATCTTATACATATTTTGTTAGATTTATATCTACGTATTTCTTTTTTTTGTGCTAATATAAATAATGTTGTGTTTTTAATTTCAAATTCCAATAGTTCATTGGTGGTATATAGGAAAGCAATTGACTTTTGTATATTAACCTTGAATCATATTGCAGCCTTGCTATAATTGCTTATTAGCCCCAGGAGTTTTTTTGTTGATTCTTTGGAATTTTCTACATAGACAATCATGTAGTCTGCAACTATATCCTTTTTGGGAACAAACAATGCTGTAAAAACTTAAAAGTAATTAAGACAAAAAAGCATAAGTTAGATTATATAATTAAATATAATTTTATAAAATTTTTTCTTGTAATAACATTCATGATATTAAATAAAATGATTCAGAATTGTTTTTAGTGTTTAAATATTCAATTCTGTTTAAGTCATGAGTCTTTCAAGAAAACATTTCATTTGGGAATATTTCACACCTGGTGAGGGTGAATAAAAGACAGAATGTTAACTTTGCCACCTCAAAATTTCAAAAGGAGGAAACACTCCAGAATCACATGCAACATCTATGATAAATGATCCTTGATACAGACATAAATGAGAATATAAAAAGAATGAAGAAAAGGGACACTGTTAGAGAAAAATGAGACTCCTCCCCCAATCGTCTTGCTTCTCACCTACCTTGGTTGAAATTCAACAACTTGTCAGTGACACAAATGGAAGGGCAAGGGCCGCGGAGCATCCTTTTAAGATGATGGTCCTGAAAAACCTTTTCTGCGCTCTATGTCAGCACTTAAAATTTCACTATAAACCCCAAAAAACTCATTGGTGTCAAGTTGATTCTGATTCATAGCGACCCTATAGGACAGAGTAGAACTGCTCCATAGGGTTTCCAAGGAGCAGCTGGTGGGTTTGAACTGTTGACCCTTTGCTTAACAGCCAAACTTTTAACCACTACGCCACCAGGGCTCCATAAATTTCATTATAGTTTTAATGTAAAATTATAGTAACAGTTAAGTTTTTACATGAAATTATGCATGGGCTATTGTCTCCTCTTTTGCTAAATTTTAACAACTGGCCATTTGAAGTTCAGCTGAAATGGTGCCACCTCTAAATATAAGTTGAAAATATCTTCTCTCCCTCACACCTAGTCTCTTCTCCAGAGATAACCACTAATGCTTGAGTTTAGTATATATTCTCTCAGATGTTTGGAATGTATCTATACAAAATTTGTATATTTTTCTTGCAGTAATGAGATCTTACCATAGAGCTGTTCATTAATTTGCTATTTTTCACTCAATAATTTAATACAAACATCTTTCCATGAGACCACACATAGCTCTGATATTTTGTGATGACCACATATATTCCAATGTATGGATGTACATCTTGTCTTTAACCAATTCCCAACTAAAGAACATTTCAGCTAATTGCAATTTTTATCCGTTATAAAGAATGCCTCAATAAACATTTTTGTACAGTTTTTTTTGTACCTACAATTATTTCCTTTATAAATATGTATGTATGCATATATATATAATTTTTGATATCTCTTGTTACATTATCTTCTGGAAATATTGTATCAATTAGTATTCCCTCCTCCAGTGTACGTATAAGAAGCCTGCTTCCCTCACCAACATTGAGCATCATCTGCCTTTTGAATCTTCGCCAACATCTTATGTGAAAAATGGTCTCTTGATATTTTAATATGCATATTTTATATTAGTAAGGTTTCTTTCTATATGTTATTGCACTGATTACTTTTAATCACAGAGGAAATTCTCTCTTCCTAAGTGATGAAGAAAATTCAAACATTTGGGTGTGATATACTTGTTTTAGGTGGTTCTACCTAGACAGGGCATGTGATGAATACTTTACATTTGTACCACTCTTTACAGAGTTCAAATCACTTTACTTACTAATTTCATTTAATTCTTACACTCATCCTGTGAAGGATGTATTGTTATTATTAACATTTTCAAGTGTGAAACAATGGGGTTCAGAGAGGTTAACTGATTGGTCTATGATCTCATGGGTAAAAAAGTAGAAGATTTTTTTTTTTCTTATTAACAGTGTTTTTTTCCCTCTAAATTTTATTTATTTTGTTGTTGTTGTTGAGAATATACACAGCAAAACATACACCAATTCAACAATTTTTCATGTAGAATTTAGTGACTGATACATTCTTTGAGTTGTGCCACCATTCCCACCCTCCTTTTCTGAGATGTTCCTCTCTCATTAACATAAATTCACTGCCCCCTAAGGTTCCTATCTAATGTTTCAAGTTGCTGTTGTCAGTTTGATCCCATGTAGATAACTCTTAAAAGAGCATAACGCTCAAGGCAGACATTCTTTACTAGTTAAGCTAAACTATTGTTTGGTTTTAAGAAGACTTTAGGAGATTTTTTGGTTTAAGGTTTAAAGGTTATCTCAGGGCAATAGTTTCAGGGGTTCGTCCATCCTCCATGGCTCCAGAAAGTTTGACATCCATGCGAATTTGAAATTCTTTTCTGCATTTCCCCCTCTTGATCAGAATTCTTCTATGGAATCTTTGATCAAAATGTTCAGCAATGGTAGCTGGGCACCATCCAGTTTTTATGGTTTCATGGCAAAGGAGGTAGTTGTTCATGGAGGAAATTAGCCACACATTACATATCCTCCTCCTATTCCTGACTCTCCTTCCTCTGTTGCTCCACATGAATAGAGACCAATTGCTGCGGCTTGGATGGCCGCTTGCAAGCTTTTAAGACCCTAGGCACTACTCAATGAATAGGATATAGAATAGAAGCACTAAAAATGTTATTAGACCAATTAACTGGGATGTCCCATGAAACCATGACCCTAAACCTCCAAAGTAATGAACTAAATCCCATGAGGTGTTTGTTTGTACATAAGCAGTCTCAGCAGCTACTCTTATTTTTTTGGTCATTGTAAATATATCTATCACACAACTTTTGCCAATTCAACGTTTCACAGATGTAGTTATTGACAGCAGTTATATTAATTGGCTGTGCAACCCTACTCTTAATCATTGCGATTTTCCTGTCACCATTAACCCTTTTTCACCCTCCCTCCCACCCCTAGTAACCACTAATAAACTTTGGTCTCTGTACATTTGCCTGTTCTGGAGAAAATCTGGGTTTTGAAGCTTGGTTTTCTAAATCCCAATCAATCCTCATCCCACCTTTATCATACTGTCTCTGCTACTGAAACATTTAAATCCAGATTTAATTTAAATCTGGGATAAATTTCTCAAATAGTAAAAATCACTATACTTATTGAGCCCTTAGCCTTGTAAATATATTATCTCATTTAATCCCCATAACAGCTCTAAAACGGAGGAGTTATTATTATCCACATGCATGGGGATGGGAGAGGAGGAGGGGAACCGACCAGTGTCACACAAGTAGATATTAATGGAGGCAGAATTTTAACCTTGAAAGGCTAACCAGAGTCCATACTTATAACCAATATACCATTCAGCTTCTTTTGCCAACTAGCACAATGCCCAAAGAAACAGTCTTCCCATATATGTTAATGAGTCCCCCAAAATGCAGGGCATCCCACCACTTGAGATGGTGAAATTTATTCAAGGGAGGCAAGACAGAATCAAGCTGAAAATCAAGACCAAGGAATGGTATGGTAGGTATACCGTTTTCTCAACAAAGACACCATTGGCATTTTGGGCAGGACAGCTCTTCATGCAGGATTGTCTCTTGCATTGCTGGAGGCTAGCATCATTGGTTCTTACCCTCTAAATGTCAGTAGCGTCTCCCGATCAAAAAACCAAACCGACTGCCGTCAAGTCAATTCCGACTCATAGCGACCTGTAGGACAGAGTAGAACTGCCGCATAGGGTTTCCAAGGTTGTAATCTTTATGGAAGCAGACCACCACATCTTTCTCCCTTGGAGTAGCTGGTGGGTTCAAACCACAGACCTTTCGGTTAGCAGCCGAGCACCTAAGCTTTGTGCCACCAGGGCTCCTCAAGCATCCCCCAGGTACTATGAAAACCCAAATCCCATTCCCTGCATTTCCAAACGCCCATAAGAGGGTGATACTACCCTGGTTGAGAACCACTGGACCAAAGGACCCCTCCTTAACTGTGGCATGTGTTTATCTCTTGGCTGATGTGATTGAGTTGTGTCTAGTATGATTGTGTTGTTCCGTCCAAGAGGGCAAGGCCAACCCTCCTGCACAGGGGCTAGAGTTTCCCTTCAAGATGTAAGATTGTTCCTCTGCAGGTTGCCATCAGCAAGGGCCAGGAGCGTGCCCTGGCCCTCTGGGTAATCCTGCCCATTAGTGCCCTCAAAGCCTCCGTCAGCAAAGAGTCAAGACGAAGCTTCTTCACTTCCCTCTCTTCTCATCATTATTTCTTCACTCTTTACAAGCTCATTCCTATCAGCATGCAAACATCCTGTTATTTTTGCCATCTTAAAAACATTCTCTCTTGACTCCCTCTCACCAGCTAGCACCCTGTTTCTCTCTTGCCCTTTGTTATGGATTGAATTATGTCCCCCCAAAATATGTGTTGGGATCTTAGCCCCTATACCTGTGGATGTAATCCCATTTAGGAATAGGGTCTTTGTTATGTTAACGAGCCATATCAATGTAGGCTGTGTCCTAGACCTAATCACTTCTGAGTGATGTGAGGAGCAACATAGATATGGAGACAATCCAGCACAGACTGGAGAAGACAGAAGCACATGTGAGGATTGCCAAGGAGCCAAGGAACACTGCGGTTACAGAAGCTGAGACAAGGATTTTCTCCAAGAGCTGAGTGAGAGAGAGCCTTCCTCTACAGCTGGTGCCCTAAATCCAGACTTCTAGTCTCCTAAACTGGGGAAAATAAATATCTGCTCTTTAAATCCACCCACTTGTGGTGTTTCTGTTACAGCAGCACTAGGAAGCTAAGACACCCTTTGCAGCAAAGCTGCTTGAAAGAGATGTGCATAATGGCTGTCTCCAATTCTTTCCTCCATTTCCCCCACCACTCCGCTCTTATCAATAACCCCACGTTGCTAAATCCAGTGGTCAAGTCTCTGTCCTCAATTTACCTAAGCTGTTGGGAGCCTGTGATATAGGTGATCGAGTGCTCCTCTTTGAGGCATTTTCTTCACTGGCCTTCTAACAGGCTAACCTCCTGGCTTAAAGTCAGTGGCGTTCCTACATCTTAGGCTGCTCTTTCTCTTTTGCTGGTTCCTCCTCATCTTCGTTCCCTCTAAACTCCAAGAGCTCAAGTTTCAGCTCTTGGACTTCTTTTCTTTCCAGTCTTTGCTTATTTCCTTAGTGATTTTATCCAGTTTCATGGCTTTAAATACCACCTATATTCTGTTGACTCCCAAATTTGTTTCCAGTTTAGGCCTCTCTTTCAATCTCCAGCCTCATATATCCAACAGCCTTCTTGCTACCAACTCTTGAATGTCTCAGAAACATCTCAAATGAAAAATACTCAGAATGATTGCATCCTTGATATCCATTCCCCGCCCCCCACTACCGCCCCCAACACACACATAACCTCTTGTTCTTCATCTCAGTTAATGGTCATTCCATTCTTTCAGGTTTTGCTCAGGCCAAGATTCACTCAGGTCAAGAACTTTGTGGTCACCCTCTACTCCTCTCTTTCTGTCGTGCCCATATCTGATCTGTCAAAAACTTGTCAGCTCCGCCTTCAAAATACATCCAGAATCTGACCATTACTCTGATCCAAGCACAGTCAGGTTCCATCTGGATTACTGCAATGGTCTTCTAACTGGCCTTTCTGCTTATGCCCTCACTGGTCATTGGCTAGAATGACCCTGCTATAAGGTGTTGGTTGGTCTTTGCTCCAAATTTTCCAATGTTTTCCTATGTCACCTGAATTAAAGCCAAAGTCCTTACCATGGTCTGCAGCCTACTTGATGTATCCCCCCCCCCACCCCTGCCCCACTCTGGCCCCGTCTTCTGACTTCATCTTCTACCACTGCCCCCAGTACACCCCACTCCAGCCACATGGGCTTCCTCATTATTCCTCCAAAATGCTAGGCGTGGTCTTATTCTTGCTATTTCTTCTGCCATACATACTCATTCCCCACATTTCCACTTGGCTCCTTCCCTTCTCTCCTTGAAGTCTTCACTCAGGAAATGGCAATGTCTTGTCCCAGGGACCCCTTTCCTCCACGGAAGTACCATTGGCCACCAACTCAAGCTTCCCATCCAAATGGAAGTCCTGGCATGGAGCAGCATATGAGAAACCTGAATTGGGAGACAAAGGACTTGGGTTCAAGGCCTGGCATGGCCCCTGTCTAGCAGAGCCACGTGTGGGCAAATCATTTCACTTCTCTTTTGAAACAAAGCTTACAGCACATGCTCTCTTGACCTGAAAAGGTTCAAAAGAAGTAAAGGTGGGAATCCAGTGCTTAGTTGCATTGAAGAGTGTGCTGCAAAGGTAATGTGGTGTTGCTAGGTCTTCCTCTGAGACTGATCCTCGGTAACCCCCAGTGGTCCTGATGCAGCCTCTGTCTGCAGTCAATAAATGTCAATGCTCGCTCTTGACAGATGTCTGCTGTACTGTGCTGGGCTCTAGGCCGCGGCAACCACTTTTCCAGACCCAGATATTTTTCTTCCTTTTGATTGCAGAGGCAGCAGCGGGCAGGGGAATCACCAGCTCATAGTCATGTTGCTATAAGGTAGGACTTTCGAAGGGTTGGAACCAAACCTCTGCAGGTTGGAGCCTTCCTCCTGGACACGGGAACAGGCCTGCTGATTCAGCTGGCCCCTCTGCCAAGCCTGTGGCGTGCCCAGGGCTGCTGTGTGAGCTTATGCTACATTCAGGAAGAGCTGGAGCCTCTGGGATGCAATCAGCAGAACTTCAGGAAACTTTGGGAGGAGAAGACAATGAGTGGCTAGTTGAGGTTTGGCTTCTGGCCTGTGACTGCCTGCGGCCAGCTGGCCATACCCACCAAAGTAGCTCTGAGGGCATAATTTTTAAAGCAGTGGCAGCAATGCCTCAGTAGCAATATTTAAGCCATTCCTTGTTTTCACTTTGCCCAAGGAAGAGAGTCTGTTATGGGCGCAATCAGAACGCACGCGCAAAAGAAGGTGCTTCTGAAACAGGAAGTTCTTTATAAGCAGTGAGATTTCTAACCCAAGGGAGAGTGTTCCCTCTGAGTTCTCCTTCCTCATTTGTGTAAACAGAAGACTAGTTCACTTTTGTTGTTGTTTAGGGCTAGAGTATGAACGAGAAAGCTCATTGTTAGAAAGCAATTGGTTTTAAAATTGATCCAAGCACAATAGCTCCTACCCTAGAGGGTTGGTGGTGATGGGAGACCAAGGGGCCCTTAATGGGCTCCATGAGGTTTTGCATCCACTGCCGGGAGAAACTGGGTAGGGAATTTTCTAGCCTGAGACTCAGGAACTGTGAAGCTTCACTGAAGCTCTTTTCCTAGTGGCTTGTGGGAGGCATGTAGCAGGGCTCTGAGGTGCTCTGAGGGAGAAATGGGTGGTTTGTGGTATCTTCCCATCCCTTTCCTGGACAGGCCTTCATCCTGTGTGCTTACTGCTCCTTCTCTGGCTCTGAAGACATGCCTTCCAGCTGACATGCTTTGTGGCTTGTGGGGAGTCACCCAGGAGCACAATTGGGTCCTTTGCTAACTGCAAATACTGGTACTATGAGAGCAGTATTTGAATCTATGGAGAGAAATAACACAGGATGTTAGGGTGGCATCCTTTACTCTTTTTTTCTCTGTGTAATAGAGAGCTTGCCCTCTATCAACTTTGGAATGTCTTATACAGACCCAGGCTACAACCAAACTGGCAAGCCTTCTGGAGTGGTACAATCTTGTAGACCTAGAGGGTTGACTGTAGAGGGTACGCTATATAAATGCAGTCTGTTGTGGACCCACAGGTATCTCTGTAAAAATCATGCATGAAACTAGCCTAGACTGTTGGTGCTAATGTATCCCTTAGTTGGGTTTCTTGGAACTCTATTTGTCTCTGGCTTCAAGGCTTCTTGAGAAGTAGTGGTGACAAATTTCAGGTGTCCCCTTAGAGTTTGATGTGGTTCATAGTGTGGTGTGGTTGAAAGAGCTTTGAATTTGAACTCAACCAACCTGGGACCAATAATGGGAGGCCACTACTTAGTAATTCTGCAAATTGCCTGATTTTTGATCTCCTTGTCTTGAAGAGGAGGCAATAGTAATATCTTACCTGAAATAATTGACTTGAGGATCCATTGAAAAATGTGAAAATGCTTTGGAACCCATAAAATGCTTTCAGAACCAAATGTTGTCTTTATTACTGTCTCTTAGAAGTTGAACTTTAAAGTCCCTTTCAACTCTAAAATCCTATGATGTTAGACTCTTCCTGGGACAAATCTCTCTGTTCTTCCTTCCCTGAGGCACCCATGATCTCAAGGGGTGCATACAGTCCAGGTGCAAGTCAGTGGGTAGACTTTCTGTCCTCTCTTAATTTACTGCAACTTAACATTTTCTCCTCCCCCTCCCCTTTATTTTGATTTAAATCGAACCAAATAGATCCTTAAACGACAGTGGACCTGGGAAGAGTCCTTGCCAAGGCTATCATCTCAGACATGAGGTCAGCATCACAGCAGCTGTCTGGGAAGGCTAGTTGAAGGGAGGCCACCTTGGTTTGGTGCCTTGTTGATGAGGTGTTTCTGAAGGAATGACTTACATATACAAGGCAAAAGAATTGAGTGTTGAGTTTGGTGAATGCCCACTATAGAGCTGTCATTACATTAGGTCAGTTCATGACTCAAAAAATGTCTTGAGTATCAATATTTTCTTCTTCTTTCTGTGAGGTGGAGGCATATTTGATCACTCTCGCCAGGAGCAGGGGTTATGGTTGAGTCTTCGATAAGTAAATGGAAGCATGAGAGTATAGGAGAAAGAATACTGGCTTTGGAGTCCTAAATCCACCACTACCTACGTATGTGACTCGAGGGAAATCACTTAGCTTCTTGGTCCATAGGAGGTGTATCTGTACATGGAATGAATAATATCTGGGGTTAGTTACATGTCAAGCTCACCAGGTGCTCCTTGGGAGAAGATGTGGCAGTCTGCTTCTGTAAAGATTTATAGCCTTGGAAACCCTATGCGACAGGTCTACTCTGTCCTATAGGGTCATTATGAGTGGGAATTGACTTGATGGCAACGGGTATATGCATAACAGTGGAATCCCTGGGTGGTGCAAATGGTTAAGTGCTCTACTACTAGCTGAAAGGTTGATGGTTTGAACCCACCCCGAGGCACCTTGGAAGACAGGCCTGGCGATCTGCTTTCGAAAGATCACAGCCTTGAAAACCCTACTGAGCAGTTCTACTCAGCACACGTGAGGTTGCCATGAGTTGGAATCTGCTAGATGACGAATAACAACAACAGCGTAATGTATCACATAGTATAGTAACTACCTTTGCAAAAAATAAGTGTTTTAAAATTGATGTATAACACTGTATTCAGAAAATTACCCAAATCCTAAGTGTACAGCTTGATGTACACTTATCACAAAGTGAACACACTCACATAAGCATGACCCAAATCAAGAACCATAGCATAACCAGAACCCTAGAATCCTCTCTTTGCCCTCTTTCAGTCACTCTCCCACCCTTCTCCCGCAAAGTGACCACAATTCTGTCTCTTAACAGTCTAGATTAGTTTTGCCTATTTGGGAACTTGAAATAAATGAAATCATACAGTGTGTACTCTTTGGCGTTGAGTTCGTTTTGCTCAGCATTATGCCTGTGAGATTCAGCCATGGTGTTGTATGTAGCAATAGTTCATTTATTTATTTTTGTTGTTCTATGAAATCCCATGATGTGATTATACTCCAATTTATGCATTCTACTGCCGATGGACATTTAGTTTGTTCCAGTTTTTGGCTCTTACACATAAGATTATATTACATGCATTTCTGTTTGGTACATACCTGAGAGTGGAATTGCTGAGTCATATGATATATATACGGTTTAGCTTTAATAGATATTGCCAAATATGTTGTATTACTTTATACTCCTACCCGGCAGCATGTGATGATTTCAATTACTTTGCGTCTTCCCCAACACTTGGCACTGGATCATTTCGTTTTACCCTTCTGGGTGAGGTATAGTGGTTCTGCATTTGTTTTTCATTTGTATTTCCCCAACAGCTACTGAGGTTAAACTCATTTTGTTCACTTATAAATCCTCTTTAAATCCATTTAAATATCTTATTTTGTGAAGTGCTTGTTCAAGTCTTTTGGTTATTTGTTTATTACATCTTTTTTTTTCTTTTGATTTGTAAGAGTTCTTACCTATGTTAATCACAATATATGTGCTGAATGTATTTATTGCACATATTTTCTTTCACTTTGTGGCTTATCTTTCCACCCTTTTTTTTTATATGTATGAATTTTTATTGTACTTTAGATTAAGGTTTACAGAACAAATAGTTTCTCATTAAACCGTCAGTACATGTATTGTTTTATGACAATGGTTAACAACCCCACGACATGTCAACACTCTCCCTTCTCTGACTTGGAGGACCCTTTTTTTTTTTTGCATCTTTTCACTCTTTTAATGGTATTTTATTATGAACAGAATTTTCTAATTTTAATGTAGTAAAATTTATTAACTTTCTCTTTATGGCTAGTACCTTTTTTGTGTGTGTGTTCCACTTATGAAATTCTCGTTTGGAGTGTGAGGCCCAGTGCCTTTCACTTACACCCACTGCCTCTTGCAAGTGACCTGGGGAAGCCTCAAGGTAGCAGTGTGCCTGTGAGGACACCATCGCTCCAATCCCTGTGCTTGAGGGTCCTGGCCGATTTGAAGAACTTGCTGGAGGCTTAAGAACCCTGACTGATATCATGGTTTTAGTTAGGGGTACGCAGGACTTATGGCTTCCAGGAATTATGTTGTTTGTTCACCTGGTTAGGAAGACATAGCATTAGTTAGAACTTTCCTGCAGATTGTTGTTTCTAGAACCTTTGTGGAAATAAAAGCTCTGACTCAGTGCTACCGTGTTTACAGCCTTTCATGTAAGAATTAGACACTGGGGCTCCTGCCCTTCCCAAAGCCCCTTTTCATGGAATCTTCTGTCTTCCCACAGCCTTGCTGAGTGAGCAGGCCCCCTGTGAACGGCCTTTCCTGCTACTATGGGAGCCAGGAGCAGCCTGCCTGTGGGTTGGCAATGAACATGCAATGGCTTATGTGGACTGGAACAAAATGTTCACCTAAGCCAACAAGATTCTGTTTTGGGGGATGTGAACCAGGGACCGGAAGGAAGTTGTTGGCTAGTGTTAGACACTTGTGCTGAAAGGCTGTGAGAGCTGGGACAGGGGAAACCATTTTGGGATTGTGTTTCTGCTCAAGGTATAAAGTACTAAGACTCATTGAGAGAGAGAGACAGATAAAGAGAGAGACATAAGGAAGGAGAGAGGGAGCGGGGCCCAGAAGAGCAGAGAAATCATGTGTAAATGAGAGAGAGACAGGGTCAGAGACAGACACACAGAGAGAACGAGTGAGCAAATCTCTCTCTGGTTTTTGCGCTTCTTGAGGCTGATGCGGTATTTCCTGGCTTCTCTGCAGATCTTTGGGTATTCTTGCAATAACCTCACCTTTCTGTTTAAATGGGTTTCTGATTCTTGCACTCAAGAGTCTGAACTAAGATAGTCCAGATTAAAGGTGAGAAAAAAAGAAAAAATATTTATGGGTCATATTTCATTCAATAAACTTTATAGAGTTCTATTAAAAATGGATGCCCTTACAATTTAGATCACCCATTTTATTGACTAGAACAATGTCTGTGAGAATAAAGAGCATTGCTCTTAAGCCATTAAAATGCTTATTCTGGATATGTTAGCAAACGGGCTATGGGGAGACCACTTTTAATCATTCATCCTGTAATTATATCACAGTCCTATTGTGAAGTTGGAGCCCTGGTGGCATAATGGTTAAGAGCTCCGCTGCTAAATTAAAGGTCGGCAGTTCGAATCCACCAGCCGCTCCTTGGAAACCCTATGGGGCAGTTCTACTCTGTCCTATAGGGTTGCTATGAGTCAGAATCGATACGACGGTAACAGGTATTGTGAAGCTGGGGGTAGGGGGCCAGGGAGGCACATGTGGCCCGCAGGCTTTGGATTACTCACCTCTGGTCTAAATCTAGTGATTTCCAAACTGTATTTCATGGTACTTCAGGAACTGTTGGGGTTAAAAGTTGATAAAATCTAAATGGCCAAGAGTAAGAGAATGGTTAAATAAAATAGTGGTCCATCCAAATTAGGGAGAATTTATGGAGTCATTATATATGATGTTATGAAAGAGGTTTTAATGATATGGGAAATTAATTGAATAATAATATGTGACATTAACTGGAAAACAGACGTAAAATTGTCTATACAATTTGAACTGAACTCTGTTAAAATATTCTTGGGGGAGGGAACCCAAAAAGAAACATGCTAAACTGTTATCAGTAGTTATATATCTACAACTAGTAGTTATATTGGAATCCCTGGGTGGTGCATACAAATAGTGAATATGCTTGGCTGCTAACCGAAAGGTTGGAGGTTCAAGTCTACCCAGAAGTGCCTCACAAGAAAGGCCTGGTGATCTACTTCTGAAAGGTCACAGCCATTGAAAACCCTATGGAGCACATGGTTCTACTGTGATACACGTGAGGTCACTCACCATGTGTCAGAATCACTTGACGGCCATTTTTTTTTTTTTTTTAGAAGTTACATATGTATTAGCCTTTCTGTATTTTTTATGATTACTTTTATAATCAGAAAAAAAGTTTAAAACAAAAATACAAATAAATACGTTTACTCAAATTCTCAAAGTATGACACAATGCTGTTCTTGAGTTTCTCTCAAGTGTCCATTCTAAACCCCTGCCCCCTAAGAATGAGGGCATTTGAGAAATTTGCAATGAAGGGCTGGGTAGCTTGCGGCTGTGGCTAACCTTGACCATATCCTTGACACAGCTTCTCTTATCTTCCTTATGATATGTAAAGACAATAATGGCTCAATTTTTCCTGGGTGTAAAAGAGGATGAAAACCCAACTCTACAGTTACAGAGCTAATTTAAGATAAGGTTTATAAAAAACGTGGGAGAAGTGAGCAGAAACAAACTTTCAAAGTGCTTTGTGATCTTAGGGAGGAAGCTACTCTCTAGCAAGTCTCACAAGGACGTTTTTGGGGTGTTCGTCCTGGGAGGGCCCGGCTGGGCTTAAGTGGGACATGGAGCAGAGTGGGGACAACTGGGATAGAGGGAAAGAGCTGGTGGAGATTTTAGAAGCCACCTTGGTGGGCACCACAACTTTGTACATGATGACATTTAGTACTTCGTATTGAGTGCTGAGAAGCCCTAGCGGCACAGTGGTTAAAGCACTCAGCTGCTAACCAAAAGTTTGGTGGTTCGAACCCACCAGTGAGCTCTCCAGTGCTGGAGCCAGAATGGGGAGTCCAGTGGCAGGGCCCCGGATCCCTGTACTCCATTGAAATGCCAAGTACAGGGTAACAACCAGAGCAGGACCTCAGAGTCAGACAGATTGGTGTTCTGATCCTGCCAGTTAATCAGTCAATCAATCATCGGTGTGTCTAGTTTGGAGTGGGGAAATCAGGTGTTTGGTAATCTCCCAGGTCTCACTCAGCTCGGTGATTCTAAAATTTTACTGAGCACCTACCTTAAGTCTAGTCTTTTGCTGAATGCTGTGCAGCAAGAAATGGAGGAAGCCTAAGCTTTTGTCTTGCCCTCATGGAGTTTAGGGGCAGAATTAGAGGGCAGTGTATGTGATTGGTTAATGCTGGCAATTGTGAGGACCAGGCAACATTTCCTTCTGTTGTGCATAAGGCCACCATGAGTTGGAGTTGGCTTGACAGCAGCTAACATCAACAACAACACATGTGTTAACACACATAAAACAATTAGACAATAATTAAATGGTAGAGAGTGTGGTACAGAGTCCAAATGCTGAGATCAGTGTGGAACAGAACAGTTGGAATAGAATTCTCTACATGTGAGTGTGTTTGACTCTGTGAGAGGGTGTATGTGTGAGAGAGTGTGTGTGATTGTGTGTATATGAGTGAGTGTGAGTGTGTGTATGTGAGTACCTGAGTGCCTGAGAGCGTGAGTGTGTATGTGAGTGTGTGTGAGTATCTGTATGTGTGAGTGAGTGGGTAGGTGAGTGTGTGAGTTTGAGTGTGTGTGAGTATGGGTGTGTGTGATTCTGAGTGTGCATGAGTGTGTGAGTGGGTGTGTGTATGTGAGTGTCTGGTGAGTGTGTGTAGAGCACTGAAGGGCTGGCAGTATATGACTGAGTGTAGAGAGGCCTGGGCTAGAGGAGAAGAGCATGAGGACCTCCCTGGCCTCCTGAGGAATGGGGGCAAGGAGGAGGGATGAGGAATGGCTAGCAGCCAGAGAGAGAGAGACAGACAGACAGACAGATGAGATCCATGGAATCCAAATCTTAGAGCAGCAGAGGGGTTGGGAAACTCTGCCCCAGCTGTGCTGAGGTAAAAGATAAGGGAGAAGAAGCTAGAGATAACAAAGAAGGAAAAGAACATTGTAGGTTTTTTGTCAAAGGTCTCCTCTGACCTAGTATCCAGAAAGACCTGTACCCAGTTTACAGGAAGGGGGACTGGACTTTTGGGCTTGAGGGCTAAATGCCTTACTCAATGTAGTCTGGGCCTAGAGGAAGATTGGATTCCACACCTTGCTTTTGGAGGTCAGACTGGGGCCACCTTGAGTGAAGGGAAAGGGGACACTCATGAAACTGTGTCAAGGTGAGGTCCTTTAGCCCTGGATAGAGTGGTACATTTTCTGAGCCAAAAAGAAGGGCCCTTCCCTTAACAAAAGACTTTTTTTTTTTTTCTGATTTACCCCAGGCATAAAAGTAAATTGCATATAGGTATACATTTCATTAATTGCCTTTATCAAAAAGAGTAAAATTAGAGAATTTGATGTAATTTTGGTTTATATGGTCACAGACCTAGGAGATATTTGGTGGGATATGTGAGGTAGGTCCTTTCTGCAGCCTAAGGGTCTCCGAGAAGGAACCTGGGAAGACATCACTAAGGGGTGGGCATTGGAAGGCCTTATTCAAGAATCTATTCCCAGGGAAACTCTGGGTAGAGTAGAACTCCACCAGAGTAAAATGAGTAGAACTCCAAGCCCCCTGAGGGGTGACTGGAAGTCTGACTCCCCAGCCAACCTTCCCTTAACTTCAAGGAACTGGTCTTGGATTTGCTTTGGGTTAGATCAGGCATAGTTTCTTTAGAAGGCTAAGTGCAGAGATAACCATTGTTCTTTCTTCTTGCCCTACATCTTGTGTCCTTGGACCAGTAAATGGGATCTCCCACTTTCTCCACTCCCTGTCCCACCCATCCATGGGAGCCGTGTGTACAGCATCTGCAATCGTTTGCAAAATACAAGTTCCCAGGCTTTGGGTCGACACTGTTTTCTTCCTGCACACACGCGAAGACCTTTGAGTCGGCAGCCCTGTTTTATAAGGTTGCTACTTCCTGCCCTTGCTTTATTACATCTGTTCTTTGGGGCATGGTGTTATAAACTGGGTATGTGATCATGTGTAATCACTAACTGAAAAGCCAATACATTTTCACTGTACCAGCAGCAAGACAAATAAAAGGCAAAATGAAAGGCTTGTGCTCTTTTGACGAAGGGAAAAACACACAACCCGTATTAAAGAAAAAAGAATCAGATTGCAAACTGAAAAGGTTGTCATCTTCAGGGAATTGTTTTCTTGGGGCAGTCAGGCTTGAGCTTGCCTCCCGGGGGTGGGGTGCCCTGGTGGTCAGAGGTGGGGAGGGTGGAGGATCATGCTTTATTCCTCTTGGGAACTACAGTATTATTAAGCTTTTACATCTCAGGCTATTGCCCCAGGCTGTTATGAGATATGACGTGGGCAGCCCTTGATTGAGAACAAGTGGTTCAGAGGCTACTGGACAGACAGAGACAGTTGGAGTGACCGATAAACAGAGAGAAGTGTGCATGCTTGTATTTATATCGGTGTATATAGTGGAGCCCTGGTGGTGCAGTGGTTAAGCGCTATGACTGCTAACCAAAAGTTGGCAGTTTGAATCCACTAGCTGCTCCTTGGACACCCGATGGGGCAGATCTACTCTGTCCTATAGGGTCTCTATGAGTCGGAATCGACTCAATGGCAATGGGTTTGGTTTGGTTTTTGGTATATAATAGAGGGAGTCACTGGATGGTGCAAATGGTTCATGTGCTCAGCTGCTAACTGAAAGGTTGGAGGTTCAAGTCCACCCAAAGTCACCTTGGAAGAAAGACCTGGTGATCTAGTTTAAGCCATTGAAAACTCTATGGAGCACAGTTCTACTCTTGACATGCATGGAGTTGCCAGGGGTTAGAGATGACTCGAGGGCAACTGGTTTTTATGTAGTAGAGTGATTTTCCCTTAATAGAAGTTCATTAAGCCTTCCTGGATATTGATGTATGTAGGACAGTATGATCCATTTAGTGAGAGTTTAATAAGTGATGATACTGTATCTGATCTGCTTCAGTATGTGTCCACTGAATGGGATGAGTGTGTGTTGTGTAGAGCGTAGTTTGGGAGCTTTTGGGAAAGAAGTCCTGCCCATTATATTAAATGATACGAACATTAATTCATATTCAACCCCACCAAACCAAAAAAACCAAACCCGTTGCCATTGAGTTGATTCTGACTCATATGACTCCATAGGACAGAGTAGAAAGTTCCCATAGGGTTTCCAAGGAGTGGCTGGTGAATTCAAACTGCCGACCTTGTGGTTAGCAGCCAAGCTCTTAACCACTGCGCCACCAGAGCTCCATTCAACCCCATAGCCCTACAGAAATACGTTCTGCAGGGTTGTGCAGTTTTGTTTTTTTTTTTCCTTCTCCAAAGCCTTGAGTAAATTGCAATCAAAATAGGACTTGGGGGGTAGTTTTATGGAAGTGATTAAAGCAAAAGATAATAGGAATAATATATATTGTCATTTTACAGAAGGTTAGGGATTTTGCAAGAAAAAATCTTTAGGCTTGGTAACTAATTGTATTCATGAGCTTAAGGTGAATGTGAGTAGAGGTAAGGGTCCTTCCTTGGTGAAGAAGATTACCTCTGCCAGCATCCTAGAAGTCTGGACTTCAGTAGTTGTTCCGACACATCGATATAATAAATAATAATGTAATAATAATAATTATAATAACATGGCTACATTGCATTTATAGATCACCTGCATACAGGGGGAGCCGTGGTGGCTGGGTGGTTAAGAGTTCAGGCTGCTAACCAAAAGGTCAACAGTTCGAATCCACAAGCTACTCTTTGGAAACCCTATGGGGCAGTTCTCCTCTGTCCTATAGGGTCACTATGAGTTGGAATTGACTCGATGGCAATAGGTTTAGTCATCTGAAGGCAGGCTGGGGCTATGTTGCATATCAATATACATCTGCTCTTTCTGGGGGCCCCCTGCTTTTTTCTCTGGGGCCAAACCAGCTCTCAGCAGCTTAATTTTCAAAACTTTTTCATAAATTGTCTTATTTGGTTCTCTTAAAAATTCTATGAGGGAAACAGGAAAGGCATTCTTGTCATTCCAGATTTACATACCGGGGAACTGAGGCATTAGCAAGGTGGCTGACTGGTCCACAGTCATCCACGGCAGAGCCTGGACCCAACCAAGGCCCTCCAAGGCCTGGCTCTATCTTCTCTGGGCCATTCTGGGAAGGGGCTGAGATGGAGACCAGGTGATCTAAAATAATAATATCAGCATATTCTAGGCCATCTGTACGTACCAAATTACTGTTTTTAGGTGCCGGTTCCGACTCATAGTGACCCTATGTAAAACAGAACGAAACACTACCAGGTCCTGTGCCATCCTCACAATCGTTGTTATGCGTGAGCTCATTGTTGCAGCCACTGTGTCAATCCATCTCATTGAGGGTCGTCCTCTTTGTTGCTGACCCTCTACTTTACCAAGCATGATGTTCTTCTGCAAGGACTGGTCCTTCCTGATAATATGTCCAAAGTATGTGAGACAAAGCCTCGTTATCCTTGCCTCTAAGGTTCGTACCAAACAGTGCTGCCCAATTTCAGTTCTGGAACATTTGTGCTATGACCACAGTGGCAGCTAAGGGTCCCCAGAAGTGACAGCATGGGGTTTCCAATATGCTGCTGAGCGGGTCTGACTCCTGTTACACTGGCTTGTCCTATTGATGCATGACCTAAGCCATGGTATTTTCAGTCTCCTTATATGCGTGGCAAAAGCTGGACAATGAATAAGGAAGACCAAAGAAGAATTGATGCATTTGGTTTATGGTGTTGGCAAAGAATATTGACTATACCCTGGGCTGCCAGAAGAACAAACAAGTCTGTCTTGGAAGAAGTACAGCCAGAATGCTCTTAGAAGTGAGGCTGTGAGACTTCGTGTCACGTACTTTGGGCATGTTATCAGGAGGGACCAGGCCCTAGAGAAGGACATCATGCTTGGGAAAGTAGAGGGTCAGTGTTTCTTTCTGTTGTACATAAGGTTGCTGTGAGTTGGAACTGACTTGATGGCACCTAAAAACAACAGCCACAATAGTGGCAAAAAAAGAAAAAAGAAAACCATTCCCTAGCAGCCGTTGCTGAACTCTTTTACAGAGGAAAAAGAGAAAACTTCTCTTTGTGATGATATTTCACAACTGAAGATCATTTTCAGAGATAAAGATATTGATTTCTTAAGTTAGTGAATTCCATTAAAATAATACAATTTATGCACTATATGCTATTTATATTTTTATTGTCTGTCTCCTCCTTCCACCCTGGAAATCTGAATGTAAGATCTGTGAAGGCAGGGATTTTTGTCTGCTTGTTTCACTTGATATCTCAAGTGGCCAGAACAGTGCTTGATGTGTTGTAAGTGCTCAATAAATTTTTTGTCCTTGAATGAGTAAATGGTAAAATAAGCAAAGAGAAAGTAACTGAGGCTGATAATCTTAAATAATATGTTCATGTCCAACCAAGGTAAAAGTATGCCACCATTTGTTGTCTCATCGAAGCTTCTCTGTAGTTTAAATATAGAAAAGAACTGAGAGAACTAAACTGCCTGTGGTGCAGGCAAGTACAGGCACATAAAACTCAGAGGCACCAACTTGCAGTTTGAGTCGGTATGTTGCTCAGATCTGCTTTTGTTCATATCAATTGGCACAAGCTCTTTAGTAGTGATTGAATGGTAAATAGGCAAGAAAATTATTTTGTTCATTTTTAAAATTGGATTTTAGAATGAATTATTGAATTGACTGGTCCATAAAAATAATAAATCAATGGTTAAGAGTGAATTCACTCCAAACGTAACTAGAAAAGCACAAACAGCAAAAGATAAACTAGATAACTGGGATCTTCTAAAAATTAAATGCTTATGCTCATCGAAAGACTTCACCAAAAGAGTGAAAGAGAACCCACAGGCTGGGAAAAAATTTTTAGCTACAACATATCCGACAAGGGTCTCACCTCTAAAATTTATAGAAAACTTCAACATTTCAACAACAAAAAGACAAACAATCCAATTAAAAAATGGGCAGAGGACATGAACAGACACAATCACTATGGAAAACAGTATTGCATTTCCTTAAAAAAGCTAGAAATAGAAATATCATATGATCTAGCAATCCCAGTCCTAGGTTTATATCCTAGAGAAAGAAGAGCTTTGACAAGAATAAACATATGCACACCCATGTTCATTGCAGCATTCCTCACAATAGCAAAAAGACGAAAACAACCTAAGTGCCCATCAACAGATGAATGGCTAAACAAACTGTGGTACACGCGCACAATAGAATACTACGCAATGATAAAGAATAATGATGAATTCGTGAAACATCTCACAACATGGATTAATTTAGAACTTTATGCTGAGTAAAATAAGTCAATCACAGAAGGACAAATACGTTTGAGACCACTATTATATATAGTCAAGAGAAGGTTTACACACAGAAAGAAACATTTTTTGATGATTACCAGATATGGGAGGGGGAAGGAGGAAAAATCACTAACTAGACAGTAGACAGGTATTAACTTTGGTGAAGGGAAAGGCAGTGCACAATATGGGGCAAGTCAGCACAACATAACCAAGGCAAAGGACGGCACTGAGAGGTACACAAGAATGAAAGGCAAGGAAGGTAAATACTATAACACACATAATTCTGCAACAGTAATTGCAAACAATAATTTATAAGTGGATACATAGGTAGATAGGTATGCTGAATAGGTGCGGGAGGGTGTATGGAAGCATACCCACATGCATATGCAGGTTTGGCTGTGAATATTTCTACATACATATTTGTATGTGCTACACGTACACCTACATGTATACAATAGAGCATGCAGGGGGCACAGTCATGGAAACAGCCTAGACGTAACCAGACACCTCATGGGACTGAGTTACTAGGCTTGAAGGGTAAGGACCATAGTCTCAGGGGACATCTAGATCAATTGGCATAACATAGTTCGTAAAGAAAACATTCTACATCCTACTTTGGCGTATAGTGTTTGGGATCTTAAAAGCTTGAGAGCAGCCATATAAGATACAACTATTGGTCTCGTTCTGTCCGGGGCAAAGGAGAGTGAAGAAAATCAAAGATTCAAGGAAGCAGTAAGTCCAAAGGACTAATGAACCATCGGAGCCACAGCCTCCACCAGCCTGAGATCAGAAGAACTAGATGGTGCCTAGGTACCACTACCTATTGCTCTAAGATCACAGTAGAAGGTCCTAGTTAGAGTGGGGGAAGAAAAGTAGAACAAAATTCAAATTCATAAAAAAGACTATATTTACTGGTCCAAGAGAGACTGGAGGAACCCCTGAGACTGTAGCCCTTGGATACCTTTCTAACTTGGAACTGAAGCCATTCCCGGAGATCACCTTTCAGCCCAATAATAGACAAGCCTGTAAATAAACAATAACACACAGGAGGAAAGTGCTCCTTAGAGCAATCATCTATATGAGCCCAAAAGGGCAGCATCTGCCCAAAAGCAAGGCAGGAAGGGGCAGGAAAACTGGACAAATGGAAATGGGAACTTAGGGTGATAATGGGGAGAGCGCTGACACATTGTGGGGATTGCAAACTATGTCATGGAACAATTTGTACATAAACTATTGAATGGGAAACGAATTTGCTCTGTAAACCTTCACCTAAAGCACAGTTAAAAAAAAAGAGAAGCGTGAATTCACTGTTAAAAGGCAAAAGGCCAAATAATGACATAATAAAGATGATGGATTAAACCAGGAGTTAGCAAACCATGGCCCCCAGGCCAAATTCTGCCTGGCACCTGTTTTAGTGAATAAAGTTTTATTGGAACACAGCCAGGCCCATTAATTTACAGATTGTCTCTGGCTGCTTTCAGGTTCCAACAACAGAGTGGGGTAGTTGAGACAGAGACCCTATGGCCTGCAAATTCTAAAATATTTACAATTTGGCCCTTTGCAGAAAATGTTTACTGATCCCTGGATTAAATGATAGTCCCTCATATTAAGGTGAAAAACATTGAGCTGACAACAAATGAAAGCTAAACCAATGATACTTTTCTGTTGGTAAGTCCAACGCCAGAGCCTTCGCTTCTGCAAAGCATAATTATTCATTATAATAAATTAATGTTAATTTAAATTTTGTTTGGCAGTTTTAATCGTATTTATTCTGTAAATTTGTTTTTATTTTATGTTTGCATAAGGACTAGAAGCATAAAGATTTATGCCTAGATTAGTATTTGCATGTATTAACTTTACTGTAAAATAATTTAAATCAACCCCCTAGGGACTGTTTTTTACCCCACTTTAAATGTGCTCTCATTCCTTTACTACTTAAATTTGAAAATTACTGGTTTAAAGGCATCTGGTAGGAGTTTGTGTCTAGATTTGCTAAGTTATACTATGGTCATTATTAATTTTCTCCCTCTAAACTTGTTTGGGAGCCCTGGTGGTGCAGTGGTTAAGAGCCCAGTTGCTAACCAAAAGGTCGGCAGTTTGAATCCACCAGATACTCCTTGGAAACCCTATGGGGCAGTTCTACTCTGTCCTGCAGAGTTGCTGCGAGTCAGAATTGACTCGAGGAAAGGGTTTTTTTTTGGGGGGGGGGGGGTTTAAACTTGTTTGGGACTGAGGAGAAACATTAGTAAAAATTTATTTCCTTTCTAGTTTGATGCCTAAGTGTTTAGCTTCTAACTTGGAGAATTCAAGAGAAAAGAAACTTATTAGGAGGTGATTACCTGGGCCCTGCATTCCGTCCTTTTAAAATTTGGGGATGACAGGATTTTGATCACTGCCCCATTACTCCTCCCCTTTCAAAACGTGGGGCAAGTTGTTACCGCTGTTTGCTTTAAAAGTAAGTACCCTGCCCTGGGCCAGACTACTGGAGACCAGCAGACCTGTGTTTGGAGGAGTTTGGGGGCTAGAAGGCCTTTCCTGTTATTTGTTCTCTAGACTTGGACGGACCATAAATTCCCAGAGCTTGAATTTGACATTCACTGTCTGATGTAAATCTGCATGTCACTTTTAGAACCTCTTTGTGTCATAGGATCATAATATTTTAGAGCTGAAGAAAAAAATTGAAGTTCAAAGAAGTCAAGGCTTTTGTCCAAGGTCACACAGCTAGTGAGAGGCAGAACTAGGATGGCACTAGCTGCATTAAGGAAACAAAAGACAAAAAACAATAACAAACCCACGGAAAACTCCCACCAAAACACCACCACCCACAAAGCAAATGTGACCGAACGAAAAAGCTGATATAATCTTAGCCCTGAAGTGCAAAGTGTAAAACCACATGACCATACAAATCTGAAGATTCTGTTTATGACATTAATTTGGAAATGTCGGGTATTTTTATTTTTAGAAACTGTTTAATTTTGTCCTGAGTTGATTTTTATAGCCTATTTTTGTAGAACGTGTCCTATCTACTCTTTGTTCTCTAAGCCTTACGACAGCCTTTAGCGGGTGAGCAATGTAATCCTGACCTACAGTTGGTAAAGCGCAAATATTCTTGAAAGGAGGCAAGGCCTTATGCCTTCTGGGCCCCCAATCTGAAAACAAGCTCAGGACGCCTGAAAGAGTGAAGTGAGCTTTTTGAAACACAAATCTGATCAGGTCTCCCTGCTTAATTCTCACGACAGTTCTCGACTTCACGATGGTCACAGCTCCTGGACCCCCTGGCTCAGTCCCTCTGCCTCTCTGGCCTCTGCTGACACCTGCTTCCCTTACTCTTCCGTCTCCAGGCCCTTGTCCCCACTGTGCTCTTGCCTCTCAGCTCGGTCATCACTCCCTCAGGGAAGCCTCCCCTGTCCTTCCTGACCAGGGATGTCTCCTCTTAAGGTGCTCTTGTAGCACCCTGTGTGTTTCCTTCCCCAAGCCCCTAAGCACCCAACCACTATTGCAAATTTGCATTCATTTATGTGATTATCCTCCCCCACCACACACTCTGTGAGGCAGAAATAGCACTTTATTCTCCATTGTATCACCAAACCAGTACCTGGCACCTAACAGATTCTCAATAAATACTTGCTGAACACTGAAAGAATGAATAAATGAAGTTTTGAAACAGTGTTGGGGGAAAGAATCTCAGCAGCATAGGTGGCAGCAGAGCGTCTTGGAACGAGAACCCAATTTGGAGTCACTCAGACCATTATTTAAACCTCTGGGTAAGCTGGCCTTTCTGAGTCTCATTACTATTCACCTGAAAAAGGGAGTAGGTAAGGGTTTCGTTCTGTTGTACATAGGGTTGCTATGAGTTGGAACCAACTCGAATGTACCTAACAACAACAACACAGATAATTGTGAAGATTAAGTAACAAATCAGTTGCCATGAGGTCAACTCTGACTCATGGTGACCCCACGTATGTCAAAGTAGAACTGTGCTCCATAGGGTTTTCAGTGACTGATTTTTTGGAAGTAGATTGCCAGGCCTTTTTTCTGAGGTGCCTCTAAGTGGACTTGAACCTCCAAACTTTTGGTTAGGAACTGAGCGCATTAACTGTTTGTACCACCCAGGGACTACGGCAGCCAGTATAAAACATCAAATCTTTTCCTCCTACATACAGACATAGCCAGGGAGGCCCTTTTCTATTTCAGAGGGAGATGGGTCAATTTAAGACCCCCTGCTCCCTCCTGGGCTCACACACCACTTTAGAAGCTGCTAGTGGCCCATCTTGGTGAGACTCACAGGGCAGGGCAAGGCCTCAGTCTGGCTTCAGGAGGCAGGCTTTGTCTGCCAGGCCCAGAGAGCAGTCGGAAGACCCTCAGGGGCCTGGGAGGGCAGGGGCTAAGCAATAGCCACTTAAGATGGGCCCGTGCAGGGGTGTACCCGTTCATCACGATAAGTGTCATAGTAAAATCAATTCTCTGTGTACTTTTGGGAATTATAACTATCATTTTGGTGTGATTTATTTGGCGTGTGACATGAATACAGCCATTGGTTTCATCATTCTGAAAGTTCATCTAAAATTGCTTTGAGTTTCTGGTTTTCGGCAGTGACATGTCCAATTGTTATCGTCTCTCCTATGACATATGGATAGAGGGATACACTGCTGCTGGCCTTACTTCCTCCCTGGTTACCTGCTTGAGGTGGCAGGGGAAGTTTTATTGCTTTGATTTCCCTTCTGCTCTCGTTGCCCTCCCCGCCATGGAACCTGTCTTCAGCCCGATACAGGGTTAAACCCCGGGCTTTCTTTCCTGCCAGCCTGTCGGAAGGAACTTCTCTTTCCCACAAAGATGGGAGCTGATCTCTTAAGTATATGGGTGTCCCCACCCACTCCTGCAGTCTTGACTAGGGGTTTATTTCCCTCCTCCTCAGCTAATGTCGTGATCCTGGTCTTTCAACTTATTTGTGCCTTGGCATAGCAGTTGAAAACTATCCTTGGTGTCTTCGGTCAAAAAGGCCTGGCTTGAGAGTTGTCTGTGCTACTCACTGGCTGTGGGACTCGGGGAAATTTCCTCAACCTCTCTGAGTTTTCTATAAAATAGAGATTACAGTAAGCAACAGTTTATTATAATTATATAATAATTATATTGTAAGGTAAGGATTGCATGATAATTGCATGTATCTAGTGTTCAGCTACCAGTTACCACTTGCCATCAAGTCAATTCCAACTCATGGAGATCTAGCGGGCAATAGATATTACCTATATTATTTTCACTCACTCTGATTTCTGCTTTGAGCTAAGCAGTGTGACTAGGGCCTCAGCTTTCCTCATCTGGAAGATGGCTTCATGAGGTGAGCTGAGGCCTGTCAGAAGATGAGAAACATAGTATGTGGAATGATGAATAAAATTGCCCCCTGTGGGAGATATAAAGGGTGCTATTCAAACCCTGGCTGCTGCTGGTATTGTTCTGCCCTGCTCTGTTTTGCTGACAGAGGACCTCGGTGCCTGGGCCCTTTGGGGCAGGCTTTGGGAGAATCTGTTGATGCCGTGGCATCCTGGGACACACGGTGAAAGTGAGGTCAAAATATTGTCAGTCTTTTCCATCTGTCTGTGGCATCTGTGGGGAAGTCTGTGGTTTATTCCTGACATCTTTTTGCGATAATAACACCACCCACCATGTATCACAGGCACAGACCCCTAAAAAATCAGCATCAGGATTTTTTCCCCTGGGACACCTGTTCTATTTTCTGGAAATGGAGCAGCTATCTTTGTATAAATTCCTCCCAACTTTTAGGTCAACACCTGGGCCATCCAATACATCCTGTCATACCCGACACCCTGTCATGTGTTCCCTCTACAGAGTTCCTGCTGTCTCTGTTAAGCTCACGTGGTTCCTTCCATGAAAAATATGATTTCCCCATGGCCTCATATCTAAATCCTTCTCATCCTTCAAGATTCAAATGTCACCTCCTCCAAGAAGCCTTCCCTCATTCTCCCCGGTGGGCTGTGATCTCTCCCTTCTTTATGCCCTCATAACTCTTGACCAGTGCCTTTGTTTTGACATCTTTTATTTTTCCTTTGCAGTAGGGATGTTTAAATACACACCTTAATTACCCAACTATATTTTAATTCCCTTTTGGAGGGCACTGTGTCTTTTGTCTCCCAGCACCTGGTGCCATATCTGTCACAAAATAGACCCTTTAGGAATAATTTTTCACTGTTAAATGACTAGAAGGAAAGTGACCATGTCTCATTCTTTCTAAAGACCCTCTGCTGAACACGGCATTTACTAATAAATGTTACCTGCTATTCAGCAAGGTCCCTGCATGGTGCAAATTGTCTTGGTTACTAACTTAAAGCCTGACAGCTTGAACCTACAAAGTGGAGCCATGGAAGAAAGACCTGGTAATCTGCTTCCAGTTCTACTCTGGAACACATGGGGTCGACATGAGTTGGAATTGACTCGATGGTATTTAGTTTGGTTTATTGCTTGTTTTGGCTGTCCAACACTCCCTCCTATTTAGTCTTAGAAAAAGACTTGCTTTTTGGGGATGATTTCTGCTTTGGGAGAAGACTTTAGTTCAAATCTCTTCTGTTCGCCTGAAGTAATGAGCCACCTCAAAGTCTCACAGGACTTCTTTTCCAAGAGGGAGATAGCTGGTTCTTTATAGGTGGCGAGGGGAGGATGCTGCAGTGATAAGACAAAGGCCTGGAAGTTGAACAGAGAATGGGAGAACCCAAGGGAGAAGGTGTGATTGAGTGAACAGGCAGGAGCAGGTTGGCCCTAGGGGCTAAATGAGGTGGGTGGTGGATTGACCTTGTACGGTGATTTAGAGCTTGGTTCAGAGTTTAATATGGAGTCTCTGGGTGGCATAATTGGTTAAGAAGTTGGCTGCTAATCCAAAGGTTGGTGGTTTGAATCCACCCAGAGGTGCCTCGTAAGAAAGCCCTGGTGATCTACTTCCTGAAGATCACAGCCGTTGAAAATCCTATACACAGTTCTACTTTGACACACATGGAGTCACCCTCTGTCAGAATAGACTACAAGGCAACTGGTTTGGGTTTCACAGCTTAACGGAAGAAGAACACATCCAGGAGCTGTGGTATTGGCATTCCCAAGGGTCCCACATAAATGCAGAGAGAGCCCACCTTCCCAGCAGCAAGTCAACAAGGCCTACTTAAGGCAAATGCGTCTTTCTCTCTCTTCTCTTCCTCCTGCTCCAGGGTGAGGGAGAGAAAATCCCCCAAGTTACTTCAATTACATGGATGATGGGGGAGAGCTTTAGCATAGAAATAGAGCTACCTCCTTGGATTGAAAGGTGACTGTCCCCTTCCCTTGCCAGGGCTGCTTAAACAGGCACTGTTGACCTTGGAAGGGCGTGTCACTAATGCAGGTGTTAACCTTAATGCCACTCACTTGGGCCTGTCATTAGCACTCATGCCTGTGACAGGTGTTTGTCGTGGCCCTGGCAGGAAGGTCAGCACCTTGGAGCTGCTGTGTTCCCCAACCTAAGGCAACACTTCAGGGCTGGCAAATAGCCAGGCTCAAGTTGGCTACAGCGTGGCCTCAGGGGAGGGCCTGGTGGGGTGGGGTCACAGCAAGCTTTGGAAGAGCTCAGAGCTGGTAAAAGGTTTTAGCACAGGGCTCCTCTCTTTGCCCCTGAGAGATTCTTTCCCCTCCCTCCACCATCCAGGTCCTCCCTTGGAGGGTCACAGCTCGGACCTGGGCCTCTGGCTGTGGGACAGCACTTGGACAAGCCCGGGCCACTCCCAGCTGCCTGCTTTAGTTTAGGAACTCTAGAAGGCCAGTGGTCTCCCATCGGGCAACGGCCGCAGCTCTGCTCTCTGGAGGGGAGCCTTGGGCGAGGAGAGAGGCTCCCAGGGACAGAGCAGCTCTGATCTCAGCTGAGACAGGGACCATGTCCTCAAAGGTGCTGCTCTGGGCCTGAGCCTTGCCTGGCTCGGGCCTTGACTGGCCAAAACCAGACAGCACTGTGGGTCTGCAGGTCAGCTGTTTGCTTAGCTTCATCCTGTACATTGGTGGCGGGGGGTGTTTGGGGCGGCGGGGGGGAGGTCTGGGAAAGACATGGGGATCAATCCATCAATATTGAGTATTAGTGGAAAAGAGATTGTGGGGTTCATTTAATTCACTATTTCTCAAATTTTTACTACTCATATCTTACCCTAAGTCAGTTCTGTCTCAGTACTCATGGCTTGAATTCTCTGTACTGTCTTTTTTTCCTTCACGATTGGGATTAATCGTAATAATAAAAATAATATCCACCACCAATGCCATTTATTGTGTGTTCATTGCATGCCAGGTATTTTGCATACATTATGCCACTGACTTATGACAATGGCTCTGTAGAACAGGTGTGATCACCCTCACTTTTTTGATGAGGAAATGAATGCTCAGAGATGTGTGACTTGCTCAAGGTGGAGTCAGGATTTGAACCCAGGTCCCAGTAACTCCTTCTGATGCACTTAACCACTACCCTTGGCCACTGAGTACTGTTGAGAGTGTAGTTTTACCAATCTACTCATAATCTGGGTCAGCAAAGACTGGCTTAGCTCTATCAGATCGGAAAATCGAGGCCCAGAAAGGTGAAATGATTTGCTTCAAGTCCCAGAGCTAGTTTGTGACTGAGCTGGGTCTCATCCTTATAGCACCAACTAATAACGTGGTTGTGCCCAGCACTGTGCTGGAACTTTGTTGTTGTTGTGACTCCAATTCACAGAGACTCTACAGGATAAAGTAGAACTGCCCCATAGGGTTTCCTAGGCTGTAATCTTTATGGGAGCAGATCTTCAGGTCTTTTCTCCTGCGAAGCGTCTGGGTGGGTTGGAACAGCCAGCCTTTCAGTTAGCAGCCGAGCACTTAACCACTGTGCCACCAGAGCTCCTTGCGAGCACTTTAGGGAGCACCAAAAAGAGTAGATGGCCTCAGGAGGACTCATTCATTATTCAGCCAATGTGTGGTTGGTTCTAGGTCCTCCTAGACTTCCGTTACTCGCTCCTCCACAGGAAATCAACATCTCTTGGAGAGGTCTGGAGTTCCTGTTGAGAATTCTACTTCAAATGTCTACTTCAGGCTCAGGGTGGAGCTTGGTTGGCCTCAGGCTGTTGGCAGCCTTTAAAGAGCACAGAGGGGAGCCTGGGAGACTCGTTGAAGGTCGATTGTCATTTCTGACCGGAGATTGACACCCTGATGGTCACACACTCAAGCAGATGAATGCACCTACAGACAATGCCTGTGCAAGGATGCACATATATGGCACACCCAAAGCTAGCACTGTACATATACTGATGCAAAATTTTGAATTATAAGTAATTTTACTTTGACTGTGGAAATAATATAGACCGATTGTAAGAAATTTAGAAGATACATACATGTATAAAGAAGTGAATTATGGTGTTGGCAAACAAAATTGAATATATAATGGACTCCTAGAACAAACAAGTCTGTCTTGGAATAAGTACAGCCGGAGTGCTCCTTGGAAGTGAGGATGGCAAGATTTTGTCTCATATATTTTGGAGATGTTATCAGGAGGAACCAACCCCTGGAGAAGGACATCATGCTTGGTAAAGTAGACCGTCAGCGAAAAAGAAGACCCTCAAGGAGATGGATTGTCACAGTGGCTGCAACCATGGGCTCAAACATGGCAAAGATTGTGAGGCTGGACCGGGCGGTGTTTCATTCTGTTGTACATAGGATTGCTATGAGCTGGAACTGACCTGACGGCACCTAACAAGAACATAAAGAAGTGCAACCGGAGGGTCCTTTGGAAGCACAGCTCTGATTTTGCCACCGCTTCACGTAAAATATGGCAACGACTTCCTCCTCATGGCCCGTAGGGTGAACACCTGAACCCTAACTGCAGCAGTAAGATCTGCATGAATTGGCCTCTTCCCTTCTCTCCGGCTTCCTCTCACACCTCTCTCTCTCTCAAGAGTTTTCCTTTTAGTTCTTGAAGCTGCTGGGCTCCCTCTTGCCACAATATCTCTGCATCTTCTCTTCCCTCTGTTTGAAATACTTTCCCCTCTCCACCTCTCTGTGTTTATGCATGTGCTTTGTTCCCCGATTTTTCTCTATTACAAAACACATAAATATGTCTTTGCACGTAAGTTTTCATGCATGTCTCTAATTATGTCCTCAAAATAGAGCCTTAGAAGTGGAAAGACTGGATCAAAGGTTATGAACATTTTTAAGGCTTTTGATGAATATCACCAGATCATTTTTTAGAAAGCAGACATGAACTTTTTAGCCTACTTTCCGCATTTCCCTTCGTTGGGTGTCTGTGGCATTTTGTTTGCATCTTTTATCTAGTACTTATCCTGGGCGCTTGATATTAGAGTTATTAGTTTACTTGCTCGTCTCCCCTACTAGACTGTAAACTATTTGAGGGTAGGGGCTGTATCTAATTCATCTTTATTTCCCACTAGGAACCTAGTACATGGCAGGTGCCCATGTGTACATTTGCTGAGCTGAGCTGAATTGAACATATGAGCATGAACATATGACTTACTGCATACTGGTGGGGGCTCTCTCTGCCTCTATCTCTCCGCAGCCTAGTGGTTGACTGAGAGAAGAATCCAGTTTGAAAGTTTGGTTTCCTATTTCTGGGTGGAGGCATGGCTGGCATGTAACACAGCAGTGGCTCTGTAGACCCTGGGCATGGTGAGCCCTAGGCTTTGCACGTGTGTGTGTATGTGTGTATGTGTGTGTTGGGAGGGGACGTTTCCTTTGTGGGAGGGGAAGTCAAGACCTGGCTTACTTCCCCCTCACAACTGTGGGGATCTCTTCCCTCGGCCCCTCCTCGGTGGTTGGTGGGAGAAGGCAGAGCAGAGGGCTCTCCTGACTGGCTTCACTAGAGGTGTCCTCTTCGCATGCTTCCCCCCACCCCCAGCTGCTGGGGCCTCTCAGGCAATGCCTGGAGGCTGGGCCAGGAACACACTCACTGCTTCTCTGAAAGTGGGGCTTAAAGGTCACCCTCCTGTTCTGGGCTGGACACTGAGCCACTTAGAACCTTCAGCTCAACCTTTTTAAAAAGCTAAAAAGTCCATATTTTCCCCAATGAGGCCTCGATCCTGTCAGCACCTCTAGGACCCTTATGTGTTTGCTGCCTGCTCTGGAACATCTCTACTTAAGAGGGAGTCCTTTGAAGCTGTTGAACCAGTTGTCAGGTCAAGTTGGTTCTGACTCAAGGCAACCCCATGTGTGTCAGAGTAGAACTAGGCTCCATAACATTTTCAATGGCTGAATTTTCTGAAATAGATCACCAGGCTTTTCTTCCAAGGTGCCCCTCGGTGGATTTGAATCTCCAACCTTTTGGTTAGCAGCTGAGCACATTAACCATTTGTACCACCCAGGGACTCTGTCATAGATTGAATTGTGTCCCCCCAAAATGTGTGTCAACTTGGTTTGGCCATGATTCCCATTATTGTGTGGTTGTCCACCATTTTGTCATCTGATGTGATTTTCCTATGTGTTGTAAACCCTACCTCCATGATGCTAATGAGGCAGGATTAGAGGCAATTATGTTAATGAGGCAGGACTCAATCTACAAGATTAGGTTGTATCTTGAGTCAATCTCTTTTGAGATATAAAAGGGAGAAGTGAAGCAGAGAGACAGGGGGACCTCCAACCACCAAGAATGAAGAACTAGGAGGGGAGTGCATCCTTTGGACCTGGGGTCCCTGTGCCAAGAAGCTCCTAGACCAGGGGAAAGTTGATGACAAGAACCTTCCCCCACAGCTGACAAAGAGAGAGAAAGCCTTCTCCTGGAGCTGGCACTCTGAATTTGGACTTCTAGCCTTCTAAACTCCTAAACTTTGGTTTGTTAAAGCCATCCACTTGTGGTATTTCTGTTATAGCAGCACTGGATAACAGACAGACTCCCCTGAAGCTGTAGCCTGGGCTACCTCTATTTCCCTGGATGCTAGGTTTCAAAAAGTTGTGAGGGCTTCATCTGGAACAGTCCTGCTATTTGGAGATGATTATCTTCAGCCCAGTTTAGGCCTCAGCCAAACAACCCTGCCTGGCCCCTTGAGGCCTATCTGGGCTCTAAATACTTAACAAATAGTACCTCATTGAATCATTCCCCAAATCCAGTGAGGTAGGTACAATTATCCTCATTTTATAGACAAGGAAACTCAAGCTCAGAGAGGTCACAAAGCAAGTGAGTGGCAGAGCCAGGATTTGAACCACGCAGTCTAGTTCCAGAGCCATGCTCTTGGCTACTGTTCTCAGCTGCTCTCTGAGAAGGGCTGAGGCTAGCTCTGGATCCTTGGGTCCTGGATAGGCTCTGTGAACTTGTGTGCATGTCAGTGTGTGTGTGTGTGTGTGTGTGTGTGTGTGTGTGTGTGTGTGTGTGTGTGTGCCTGATGAGGAGGCTTTCAGCCCTTGGGTGATACCTAAGAGGCAGTGTAGTCTAGTTGCACAGTGAGTTTGATTTATGGCTTGCCACTTATCAGCTGTGTGACTGTAGGCAGGCTGCTTAACTTCTCTGAGTCCTGATTTCCTTCGTTGTAACAGGAGATTTTGGTATTTATCTCATAATGTTGCTATAAAGATTAAATATGTTCCCTTAGGTCATTGGTAAGGGCAGTGCCTGACACATGGTAGGCCCTGAAATAAATATTATTTAATGTTCTTTTCAATCCTTCCAGGCAAACTGAGAAGTAGAGGAGAGTTTGCATAAGAGTCTCTCCTCCAATTTCCAGAACCTTCTCTCTCCCCAGGCATCCACCCCATCACTCACCCTTCAAAAACATCAGTTTCATTTGCACCAAAGTATTGGAGGCTTTATGTGTTATCCTTCCTACCAATGTTTGCATTGAATAAAGGAATGGAGGGAGAGGGCAATGCTTAACCCAAAGGAGAAAGACCTTAGAAGGGCCAGGAGACTTCCTGGTGCCTCCCAGATCCCCCCACACCTGTCTATGCTGCTTGTGCTAAGGCCGATTCTGGAAAGCCTCTCCCTCCCCTGTCTTTGACATGTGATAGAGCCCACACTCTCTACTTTGTCCCCAGGCACCATCCACTCGGCTCTGGAGCCATGCCCTGCCTGGCTGAACAGCCCTGGAAGCTGTCATCACGAGTGTGTGTGCGTGCTGGTATGTTGACCCGGGGGCTCAGCAGAAGAAAGGTGTGGGAAGCAGGCAAGAATGCACTAGGCTGGTTTGCATTACCTGCCAGCATGGAAACTGCTCATAAATCACAGAGCACAGCTGAGAGTGCCCAGAACTGGGATGAGAAGGGAGTCGGGAGCTGAGCTCTGGGGTCAGGTCTCAGGCCAGTAGGTAGAAGCTCCAAGCATGCTGCTTTTAGCTCAGGGGACAAAAAGTTACAACTACTTAGCACTGAAATAGTCTGCCTGTGAGGGAGCAAACTCTGTGTTCTTGTAGGTATTCCAGAGGCTGCCTACTCATTCTCAGATACTATGTATTGGGAGGGATCTTTCCAACCTTGTGATTCTCTGAGCTTGTGACTGGATCTCTGGTCTGTAGTTTTAAGACTTGAGGGCATAGGCATTTGCTTCATGTATGCCAGTGGTAGAATGATTGCCTTCCATGAAGGAGACCCAAGTTCGATTCCCGGCCAATGCACCTCATGCATAGCTACCACCCATCTGTCAGTGAGGGCTTGTGTGTTGCTATGTTGCTGAATAGGTTTCAGCAGAGCTTCCAGACTAAGACATACTAGGAAGGAAGGCCTGGTGATGTATTTTCATAAAAATCAGCCAATGAAAAACCCTATGGATCACCACGGTCCAATCCATAAGTGATCATGGGAACGCTGCAGGACTGGGCAATGTACATGGGGTCTCCCTCCATGAGTCAGGGCCTGACTAGGAAAGGGGTGGCTACTAAGGAACTTGGGGCCAAAGAAGGACTTAGTGTACTTGGGAGTTCAAGTTGACGTATTGAAAATCATACCCAGAAAGAAGGAGCACGCAGACAACTACAACACTGCGGCAACCTCGTGCCAGGTTCTGTTCTAATTGCTTTACAAATATTAGCTCCTTTAACTCTCAGCATAATCCTATGAGCGTTATTTCCATTTTACATCACATTTTCATGCTATAATCGGGGAAACTAAGGCATAGATAAGTAGTTGTCCAAGAGCTTCCAGGTAGTAAGTCTGACCCAGAGTCTGTTCTCTTAACTGCTATGCTGCTGTGACCCTATCTGGTGGTGTTTCTGGGAGGCCCGGTTGCAACATCTTAGTCTGGGCATGACTGGAGGAATCTGGGGGACCCCAAATAGGCAAACACAGTGCCCTAGGATGAGCAGACCCTGGGGGGAGTCCCTTTCAGCAGGTATGCCATGTACCTGCAGGAGATGGTGACAGACAGGGTGGTCACCCAGGAAAGTTGTTACCTTCAGGTATGTAGGGGTAAGGCAGTGGACCTCCTGACAGTCAGGGGGCTCATGGTGAGGGAGAATCTGGAAGCTTCAAAGTCCAGGCAGGTCAGTGACTGCAGGGATGTCTGACATGTCCAAGAACTCCAAACCAAAACCAAAACCAAGCCAGTTGCTGTCGAGTTGATTCCTGGAAAATGGGGAGGGAGTTCTGCCAATCCCAGGGGACATGAAATGTCACTGAAATGGGGACTCAGGCCCAGGGACAAGATGAAGGCTGTAACATCAGAACTTGCAAGCAATGCCAAAAACATTCAGGAAGAATGACTTGCTGCTGAGTGCCGGGCCTGGGCTGGGGCCAACTCCGCAGGAGAGGAAGGCTGGCTTCAGAGCCTCAGATCCCCAGACCTGCCACTTTTGATGCTTGTGTGACTAGGACAGCTTAGTAACGTCTCTGACCCTTGATATCCTTATCTAGAAAAGGCGAGTAATGATAACTATCTTGCATGATTATTTGGGGGATCAAGTCAGATAATGTTTGCTGACATAGAGTCTTGCAAGTAAGAGGTGCTCAAAAATATCCTTGGGTTTCTTTCAATTCCTTTTGCCTTGGCTGGGGTTGATTTCAGAGACAAAGGTGGGATTGAGCCTGAAGGTGAGTGTGTTGGGGAGGGGCTGGAGAAGGTAAGAGTCGGGGGACAACAGAGGGGAAGACTGAGAAGATCGAGACATCGAGACTGGGGAGGAAGTTTGTTCTTCCCTCCCCACCCTGGTGTTAGCAAACCCCGACATTGGGCTAGTCAAGTTAGTCAGGAACGACTTTGTGAGACCCTCTGGGTGCTAATCCTGTACCAGGTAACTGAGGACTCTGGAAGGGGAGGCTACTAAGGAATTTGGGGCCAAAGAATGACTTAGTGTACCTGGGATTTCAAGTTGATGTGTTGAAAATCATACCCAGGGCCAGGGAGCAGGCTGGTTTCCACAGCACTGAGAGGTCAACAAAGCTTATCCTCCTCCATCCTATAACCTCTTTCCAGCACGTTCTCTTCTTTCTCTAGGGGCCCATGGGCACCCTTGATCTCCTCTCTGCCAAATGAGAGGATTTGGATAAGAGGATGACTGATGACAATTACACACCTTTTATGGTCTTAAAGATCAAACATTTTATTTTTCTGTTAATCTGAGAATTTATAAGAAGTACTTTTCAAGCTAGAGCGCTAAGTTTAAGGCAGCTACATGAACAGAAAGGACCACAGATTAAGAGTAATGATATATAAGTGTGGTGAGTTCAAGGGATATGATGCTCTAGAGCTGACAGCAGTGCCTCATGTATTAAGCCTAATCTTTATAACATTCCCACTTTGTAGATGAAGATACTGAGGGCCAGAGGGGTTAAATGACTTGTTTGAGGTCACACAGCTGGTTAGTGGTAAAGTTAGGCTCCTAACCAGAATTTTCTGGCTTTAAGTACAAGGTTTTCCAATCTCAGCTCTGATATAAAGTGACTATATGAAGGCATTGCTCATGTCTAAGCCTTAGTCCCCCTATCTGTGAAATGGGGGGGATTGTTCATCTGTCAATAAAATGTTATGGTTTTATTATATGTCTTTCTCTCCCTCTGATCAGAATCAGTGCCCTGTTTGTCCTGGAAATGTTATGTGCTAATCTGACATCCTGGGGTTGACCCATCTGACTTGGAGGGAACGGTTCTGTCCTGGGGATGGGGGTAGGGTGGGGCTTCTCTTGGGGTTGGCTAGTAAATAACTGTCTTGTCCCGCTCCCAATGGGCAAGGGAGGATCACAGAGAAAAATACCCTATTTCCCCCTCTTATGGTAACGTCTTAGGAGCCCTGGTGGCTCAACGTTTAAGCACTTGGCTGCTAACTGAAAGGTTGGCAATTCCAACCCACTGAACGGCTCCACAGGAAGAAGACCTGGTGATCTGCTCCCATAAAGACTACAGCCTAGGAAACTCTATGGGGCAGTTCTACTCTGTTCTATAGGGTTGTTATGAGTCAAAATCGACTCAACAGCACCTAACAACAACAACAACAATTGTTAAGGTCTACCACTGCCAGCCAAGTCCTGGAAGAAGGCACCAAAGAGTGGTCTTGCTGATGCCTCTGGATTCCCTTTTCATGGTGTAGGGTGTAGGGCGTTTTTCAGAATCACAACATTCTTTATTGTAAGGAACTGTAGAGGTCATCCTGTGTCCAGAAAGGCCTTGTTTGGTGGGTAAGTAGTCCAAGCCCTTGCCTTCAGAAGGAAGGACCAGATGACCTAATAAAGTTCCTAATAAAACATGCTGGGCAGATCACCAACCTCCTTCCCCTTTAAAGTCTTGTTGAAAAAGGAATTTCTACAACAGTCCCTTGGTAACACATTACAGTGTTTCACAACCCTCCTAGCCAGGAAGCTGTTCTTAATGTTTAACCTTAATCCCTCGCGCTATAATTTAAGGCCCTTTCCTCTTGTTGAGCGCAAATGGAGAACAGCTGCTCACGCTCATCGTCTGACATCAGCTATTTCTCAAGATGACCCTGTGAGACAGGCCAGGGTCCTTAGACCCAAATATGTATTTATTCCCGCATGTGCCGGCCTCAGACTTGTTGGTTGGTCACGATGAACAGCTGCAAGTTTGTCGGCATGTCCCTGTAGTTGTATGTCTGCTCATGTCTGTATTACACTCCAGACCCCAAGAGGCCAGAGACCCTGTCTGTTTCACTTGCTTTGTGAGGGTCCTTCTACCACGTCCCCAGCATGTGAAAGGCCACGCGGCAGAAGTTGCTTTATGGAGGGGAATGGTTTTGTGGAGGTGGCTTGGAGAGGCTGAGACTTTAAACCTGAGGTGACCAATCAGAGGAAGTGTCCAGATGAAACCATCTTGGCTCCTCCTGCTCCTTGAATGTGGCTCTGTTTCTGGGATATCTTTTCAATCAGCAAAGCTGGGGTTCTTTCATGAGGGAACATGGGCTTCCAGTTGCCCCGATAGGCCAAGTTGAGGGCAGGGGGAAAGCCATGAGGGTTTTGTGATCTCCATCGGCCTTTAGTCCGTTCTGCAAGGAGGCAGAGGTGAATGATAATCAAGCAGTTAACAACCCTCATCATTACTCATCACAATATCAACAACAAGAATGGGAACAACAAAACCCAGAAGGCCTGCTGGCTGACTCATTCCTTTTTCAACTCATATCTTATCTGGCGCTTTCCCTCTTTCTGATCTCTCTTAGTCTACAGTTTAGAGGAACACAGGTAACAATGTTTGGAAGAACAGATGAGTGATGTGAGGGAATTTCAGAGGCCTGGGCCTACCCCTCCACACTCTCCCCCATGTCACCTTTGACAGAATCGCCTCTCTCTGGTTTCAGAGGCCCCAGTCCCCAACCCTGCATTGCCCCTCTCCCAAAGGGCAAGGGAGGATCACAGAGGCTCTGCTGATGTGAGGACTTTAATGGCCCAACCTGTCCCTGGGCACCCCTCCTCGGCTCTTTTCTCCAGGAGGCTGCATTCCAATCCATAAACCTTTTCCTCCGGGGCTTAGGGTCGAGCTGTTCCTGATGTTTATCAGAGGCCTGGATCAAAGCTGTCCAGGTCGTAAATCTCTCCATGGCTTTCAGGCCCCAGGGCAGCTGAAGAGGGTTGACAGCGCTTTGGGCCTCAAAGCAAAAAATATGCTCTACTCCACCCACTCCCATCTCTGCCAAGAAGCTGTCCTCTCAGGAGCCACGGCTGGGCCAGTCCATCTCTGGGAGCTGCTTCTGGAGGCTGAGGAAAGCTTGTTTGTGGTGGAGGAGAGAAAGCAGAGCCTGTTAATGGGGCGCCAAGGGCCAGGGGCACAGGGGTGGCCCCTCTACATGTGTGTGCACGTGTGTGTGTGCCTTCACCTGGGTGGTTGTGAAATGCCATATGGTGCTTTTATAGGTGGATGGATGAGAGTGGGGAAAGGCAGAAACTCAAGGGCCACAGGTGCCCTCAGGAATCGTGAACCTAAGCCCCTTATTTTACAGAAGAAACTGAGGCCCAGAAGGCTGAAGGGCTTGTGCAGGCCCACAGCGAGGGGTCATCATTAGGAAAGCCAGACCGTGAGCTCATTCCCCTCCTCCGTACCCGTAGTAAAGTACTGTGACCTCAGGAGACGTCCATCAGGCTCTGAAACACTCTGAGCCTTAGAAAACCCCTCTCTAGGATTCATAGAGTCAATGCCTCTAGGCTTTTGTAGACACCTCGAGACCGTGTGACTGACATTGTGAAAAATTCAAGGCTTCTGGAGAATGAAATGAAGCCCCAGAGGATCTGGGAAGAGCTAGAAGGGCAGGTGCCGGTGTGTCTCCCCAGATAAGCTTTCTCCATCACAGTGATGGTGGGCTTCTTGGGGCACTATGGTGGAAGGCGGGGATGGAGCAGCAGAAATTTCTCTTGGTGATACTCAGGAGACCTTGAAGCTCCTCTATTTGCCTCAGGATATGTGGAGACTTTGGTGCTGACTTTTTAGCTTTCAAGGATGGGACAGGAGAGACCGTTTAGGCAAACTCTAACCATTCTGTTTCGTCCTTAGGGCTTCCGAAAGAATCAGAAGTGCTAGTGATGGAAGGGGTTATAAAAATAGCCTAGCCTAACCCTCTCATAAGGTGCTTGGGTGGCGCAAACAGTTTGTGCTCAACTATTAACCTAAAGATTGGTGGTTCAAACCCCCTCAGCAGCACTGCGGGAGAAAGGCCTGGTGATCTGCTTTCATAAGATTACAGCCTAACTGATAGAATAATTTGGAAAAGGATAGTGAGAATAGCAGTACAACTGGAAGAATGTAATCAATGTCACTGAATTGTACATGCAGAAACTTTCACAATGGTGTAACTTTGGCTATGTATATTTTCACCAAAAAAAAGGTCCTCAAGGTCGAGAAGGGAGAGGGTTGATGTGCCGTGGGGTTGTTAACCAATGTCATAAAACAATATGTGTAGTGACTGTTTAATGAGAAACTATTTGTTCTGTAAACCTTCATCTAAAGTACAATAAAAAAAATTAAAAAAAAAAATTACAGCCTAAAAAACCTTATGGGGCAGTTCTACTCTGTCACATGGGCCCACGATGAGTCGGAATCACTCCACAGCTACAGGTAACCCTCTCATTTTTTCAGGAGGAAACTGAGGTGCAGAGAGGAGAAGCAACTAGTAGGGGGAGGGGGAGCCATCAGCAGAGAGATTCTGGGGTACAGACAGGGGTCCCTGGGACCTCAAGCCTGAGCTGATTCACAAAACAAATGCACACAGGCACTCCTATCAATAAACTACATATGTGCTTATATAAAACACATAAAAATATATGGCAACTATTTCAGAACAATGCCCCACAAATAAAAGTAGCTTTAAATCCCTCATAAAATGATAAAAGTCTAGTCCTTAACTCCTAGCAGCTCAGCAGGCTCTCAAAGACATCATAGGCAGCTCAAATGTTGACAGTTCAACATCTGCATGTTTAGAGAGAAGGCAGGAAAGTCTAGGGGATGGAGACATGGGCTTTGGAGTCAGAAAGATGTGGGCTCCAGGCCAGGCTTGATGCTTGCTAGCTGTTGACCTTGGGAAAATTACCTAACCGTTTCCTCATTTTTACCTACCTCAGGTTTGAGGAAACCCTGGTGGTGTAGTGGTTAAGAGTTTGGCTGCTAATCAAAAGGTCAGCAGTTTAAATCCACCAGGTGCTCCTTGGAAACCCTGCAGAGCAGTTCTACTCTGTCCTATAGGGTCTCTGTGTGTTGGAATTGACTCGATGGCAATGGGTTTGGTTTTTGTTTTTTTTTTCTTCGTAGTTTGAAAGTGGAGCTCTGGTGGTTCGGTGGTGAAGAGCTCGGCTGCTAACCAAAAGGTCAGTAGTTTGAATCCAGAAGCCATTCTTTGGAAACCCTACGGGGCAGTTCTACACTGTCCTGTAGGGTCACTATGAGTTGGAACTGACTTGATGGCAATAGGTTTGTTTGTTTTTTTGAAGACATAGTATGTGCTCCATAAATGTTCACTTTTAGAGACACCTGGGGATTCTTGGGTCTAAGTCACATTTAAATGGACCTCACGCAAAGAGGGTCTTCCCCCTTGATAGGATGAGGGCATTCTGGGTCTGTTTTTAATTCTAGGAACAAATCACTCACAATGTCAAGTAGGGGATTAGAGGGCTGGGTTCAATTAATTTAGAAGATTTATCCCAGTCATCAGGAAATGGGAGTTTTGGACGTTGCCAGCAGATTGGGTGGCTTTGAGGGCCTTAGCTCTGTTTGGCCAGGCCTGTTCCTGGGCTGAGCTTCAGGCTCCATCCAGAGTCCTTCCGTGGTTTCCAGAATCCTGGCCTGACAGAGGAAAGGGACCATGGGCTGGCATGTCCCAGACTTCTGTGGGCATTAAGATCACTTCTTGGGGAGCTTGCTAGAGGTGCAGATGCTATGACCACACCCCATTGAGTCTTATCTAGCTATGCCCTGGGTGGGGGCTGGGGGGGCCCTGGAAATGACATTTTTAATGGTTGCCCCGGTGGCTCTGAGGACAGGGCCCACCTCAGGCTTATCCAGGCCTTCAATCTTGGGGATTAGTTCTCAGGGGAGGCTGTTGAGTGTCACTCCTCAGTCACCCAAGAGGCTAGCTCATTGGTGGGGCTGGAGCTTCCAGATCTGTTTGGACGCTCACCCTCTCCCTGGCAACCCCCGACCCCTGCCTCCCATATCCACTGCCATCTGGAGGCCTCAGCAACCCCTGCCTTTCAAACCTGAGGCAGAAGGAGTGAAGACAGGCCTGGACCCTGGGGCCATCCCAGGGTGAGTGAGTGAGTGGGGAGGGAGCACGTCTTCTGGGGCTTGCTGTTGGGATGGGCGTGGAGAAGTTATGAACTCCTCTGTGTCTCGCTCCTGTCAGTTTCCAGCATGACATATGCACAACGGTGCCTTTTATAGGTGGGAAATTATAGGTGCTGCCACTTCAAAGGCCTTGGCAACCAGGGCTTGTCTTTGATAGATGACAGTATTATTAATGGTGATTTATTGCTGGGGCCATTTTGACAACAGAAATAACCCGTTTCCCCACCTTCTTGGCCCCCCTCCCCCACACCTTGCTGGCTTTTTCTTTTTGACTCGCCTTTCTTTTTTGGCGGCTGGGGGTTACCTCCCTGGATGAGGAGGCCGGGGCATCTGTTTAACGCACACAGTGAGGTATCTGGCTTATTAACTTGTCACCAGGTGTCATCAAGTTTGGTGAAACGCTGGCAGATTGTAATCCTCAACAGGGAAGTTACCCTGTTATTAAAGCGGCTTGCTTTCTTTCTCTCTCTTTTCTTTTTCTTTCTCTCTCTCCGCCCCCACTCCCTTCCCTGGCTGGGTTTGTTCTCACCTCTGGCCTATTTGCTTGATTAGTCACGAGCAGAAGTCTCCTGCTTTGCTATTATCGCAGAGTAAACCTGGCCTTGGCTAGGCGGAGCTCACGGGAAAGCAGGTGATGCGAGGGCTAACCACCTTGCTGCTTGCTGCATGGAGCTAATGGGGGTCGTGGAGACAATGAGCTGTGTGGTCCAGGCAGCTCCAGGGAGGAGCAGTGAAAACTAGGAGCTGGTGGGGTGGTTGCTGACTCCCAGGCCCCAGTGGCAGCAACAGTGCCAAGAGCAGACAGAGCTAATGGGCGGGGGGGTGGGGGTGGGGGGTGCCCTGGCCTCCAGCTCCTTTGCTGCTTACTCAGGTTTCCCTCCAGAGCTGATCTCCTTCTGCTTTTGACTAGCTGGCTTTTGGAGAAAAGGAAAAAGGAAGGTTGCAGTGGGGGAAGTGGGGGAAGGGAAAGCGAACACCACTTGATCTGAGTTTGAGTCTTGGTTGCCACCGACTTGTTGTTGCCATTCCTCAGTCTGAGACGCGTTTTTTAAATCCATAAAATGGGGATAATACTTCTTGCCCTGTCTGCTTCACGCAGTTTTAGAGAAGATCAAGTTAGATAATGGATCTGAAAGAGCATGGTTAATGGTAAATCACTGTACAAATCTGAGGGATTATTTTAATTTCATATGTGCCATCACAGGGGTGTATTTCCTGTCTAGTTGAGTCTCAAGTTTGTTATCCCAAAGGACTGTAATCATATTGACATTCAGTCTTCTGTTTCTCTTTATATGTTTCATGGTGATGATGACCTTGGTTTGTAAATCTACTTGGGAGGCATTGTTTGACTCATGGTCTGAACAATGGGAATTTTGGGCATGTTCATGAGAAATAGTTGTCGTATGCACAGTTGTCTTAGTCATCTAGTGCTGCTCTAACAGAAATACCACAAGCAGATGGTTTTAACAAAGAGAAGTTTATTTCCTTACAGTAAAGTAGGCTAAAAGTCTAAATTCAGGGTGTCAGCTCCAGGGGAAGGCTTTCTTTCTCCGTCAGCCTTCCCATCAATATTCTTCCGGACTAAGAGCTTCTCTGTGCAAGGACCCTGGGTCCAAAGGACAATCTCTGCTCCTGGCACTGCTTTCTTGGAGGTGTGAGGCCCCCCTGTCTCTCTGCTCCCTTCTCTCGTTTATATCTCAAGAGATTGCCTCAGGACACAATCCAATCTTGTAGACTGAGTCCTGCCTTAACAACTGCCACCCATCCTCCCTCATTAACATCATAGAGACAGGATTGACAACATATAGGAAAATCACACAGCACCAGGAATCATGGCCCAGCCAAAGTGGCACACACATTTTTTGGGGGACATAATTCAATCCATGACATTCCACCCTTTGGTCCCCAAAAAATCACATTCTTGCAACATGGAAAACATATTCACCCCATCATAACATAGCAGAAGTCTTAACTCCAAGTCGAAAATCCAAAAATTCCTCTTCATCTGTGAAATCTAGAATACGAGTTATCTGCTTCCAAAGGTACAATGGCAGAACAGAAACAAGCTAGACATTTCCATTACAAATGGGAGAAACTGGAGGGAAAGAAGGGATAACAGGCACCAAGCAAGTCAGCAGAACACATTACATTAGCCCTCAAGGCTTTGAAAATAATTTTCTGTTCTCTGAGACAATTTACACAATGGCCCTACCCTCCAGATTTTAGTATTGGCCACACTCTCCAAATTCTGAGTGGAGGCCCCTCAGCCCTGGGCTTCAGCTCCACCTTCCAGGCCCACTGGGACAGCAACTCTGCTCCCTTGGCTTTAGGCGCACCATTCTCCCAGTCCATCTGAGTGGCAACTCCACTCTTAGAAACACCAGAGGCCATGGCTCCACCCTTTGAAACCCCTGAGGTCATGGCTGTACCTTTTGAGACTGAGGCAGCTCAGCTTCTTGTGTCCCCTGTCTCTTCAGCTTCTGCTTTTGTTTCCTGTGGCCTCTTGGCCCTCGGGCCTCACGCCCGCATCTGCCCTGCTGGAGCAAGTGTTCCAAAGCTCGGGAGCTCCACCAATAAGTGCCCAGAGGCACCACACTCCACAGAAAGTTGCCTGTGCACAGGCATTCAGCTCTCTTGCTCCGTGGGTCAGCTCCAGCGCCGTCTCACACTGGTCTCCTGGTTCTGCTGCTGTTGGTTCTTTGCCACGGCTGCTCCTCTGTCGCTGCAGGTTCTCTGCCACTGCTGCTTCTCTGCTGTTGCAGGTTCTCTGCTGCTGCTGGTCCTTTGTTGCTGCCACTGCTCTATCCATTCACAGTTTTAAAACCGCTTCCACATTTTAGGTATCTGTTAGAGCAGCACCCCACTCTCGGTACCAAATTCTGTCTTAGTTATCTAGTGCTGCTATAACAGAAATACCACAAGTGAATGGTTTTAACCAAGAGAAGTTTATTTCCTTACAGTAAAGTAGGCTGAAAGTCCAAATTCAGGGTGTCAGCTCCAGGGGAAAGCTTTCTCTCTCTGTCAGCCTTCTCAGCAATGTTCCCCGGGACTAGGAGCTTCTCGGCACAGGAGCCTCGGGTCCAAAGGACATTCTCTGCTCCTGGCACTGCTTTCTTGGTGGTGTGAGGCCCCCCTGTCTCTCTGCTCCCTTCTCTTGTTTATATCTCAAGAGATTGCCTCAGGACACAATCCAATCTTGTAGACTGAGTCCTGCCTTACTAACACAACTGCCACCCATCCTCCCTCATTAACATCATAGAGGCAGGATTGACAACATGTAGGAAAATCACACAGCACCAGGAATCATGGCCCAGCCAAAGTGACACACACATTTTTTGGGGGACATAATCAATCCATGACAACAGTATTAGGTTAAGAATGCATAACTGAATAGGCAGAGACAAAATTGTGAAATAATTGAATCACAGTTTGTCAGATCTTGAAAGGAACTTACCAAGAAAAAAAAAAACAAACCTGTTGCCGTCAAGTCGATTCTGACTCATATGACCCTATGGGACAGAGGAGAACTGTTCCCATAGGGTTTCCAAGACTGTAATCTTTATGAGAACAGACTGCGACATCTTTCTCCCACGGAGCAGCTGGTGGGTTCGAACTGCTGACCTTTCTGTTAGTAGCCAAGCACATAACCACTGCACTACGAGGGCTCCTTGAAAGGATCTTAGCGATCACTTAATTTAATAATTCCATTTTATAGATGTGTAAATTGAGATTCAAAGACGCAGAACAACTGAAGTCCCAGAATGCATTCCAGGCAGAGCTGGGCCTGGAATTCCTGGCTCCAGACTCCCAGGCCAGTGCTTTCTCCCCCAGAGCACTTTGATGGCCTCAACTCCGGCTGCTCCTTTTTTTCCTTTGTAAGAAGACTTCATCTCTCGCTTCAGGTGTCTTCATCAATTAGCTCTCAAGAAAAGACCTGTTAGCAGTCATTTACACCCTAGTATGAATTTAAGTTGATGTGTATTTGTGCATTCTCTCACGTGTATTTGCTTTCGAAGCCTCATCTGCAGTTATGGAGAGCTGGGCTTTGTTCTCTGTCATTAGATTTTCTAGCACTGGTGAGAAGAGAGGCAATGCATTGGTGAGATGGGAACTCAGAATTCTCACCCCCAGAGATTCTACCAGTTGTCTACTCTGTAGGGCTTAAAAATGGAAAACCATAGACAGATTTAAAAATGGGAAGTAGCCAGAGAGAGTGAAGGTGGTCCCTAAACAAACGCCTGCCCCTTCTGTTCTTTTCTGGTTTCCTCTCCCATGGCTGGAGAACCCTAGAAGGCAGACCAGCGTTAAGAACTACATGTTCCGCATGCCTGATGCAGGGAGAGTTTCTTCCACCCCTACTATGTGTCAGGCACTGTACTATGTGCAGGTAATGGGTAAAAGAGTCACCATTCCAACCTCAAGGAGATGAAGTCCAGAGTCAGGGCCACAGGCAAAGGGGAGGAAGAGACCCTCTCTGCTGCAAATGTGCCAGGGCTTTTCCTGCTTTTGCCCATTGAGTGAACACCAAGTTACTTTTTTGTGGGTCACCTTGAATCTTTGGAAGAATGTGATGAGATTTAACGCTGATAAAATAGTTGAGGGAGATTTTGCTGGTTGGAAATGCAAACGGAACTGAAAGGATTTAGAGATGCTCTGAGGTTTTGAACTTGCGAAGAGAGAGAAAGAGGGAGAGGGATGAGAGAGAGAAAAAGTGGAGAGGAAGTGAGGCCCTCTGGGAGTAGAATAATTCTGATTTTTGGTTTGTTGATTGCAATGAAGCAAGGTAATCCCAAGCAAAAGTCCTGCTGACCTTGGAGAAGAGGTCCGGGGCCTGGAGACAAGGTCAGGACAGAGGTGAGGGCAAAAATAGCCATGTAGGACCTCAGCCTAGAGGAGATACAGGTGACACCTGAAACCATGGGAAACCCCATGGGGAGGAGAGCGGCAACACTGTGCCTCCCAGTGGGCAAGTGAAGCCTGGACTGCGATGCTGAGTGGCATTGCAGTCTTCACGTGAGTCCTTGCTCAGTCATATGAGAGTTTGTCGAGGTGACCAGCTGTCCCTGTTGGTCCTGGAGCACAGAGTGGAGCAGAGGATGCGGAAGGACCAAGATAGGACGACTATTCTCAGCCTCCCCCAAGTCCCTGATATGATGTATGGATCTGCTGGCTGTGTGTGGTCCTCATGCTAGCAGAATGGCTCCGTCTCCCTTGGGGCTTTGCCAGGTCAAGGCATGGTCAGGACGTGCATAACTGTTCTCCCTCCTTTGCCTCTAAATTGAGGGAGAGAAGATCTGAGGTTTTCCATCTTTATTGGCAGTTTCAAATGGTTCAACCTAATAGATGTCATTAACGAATTATGTGATCTTGGACAAGTCATCTCATTGTGACTTATCTGAAAAATAGGGGTAACACACTTGCCCTGCTGACATCCTAGGACTGTTGTGAAACAACAGCTAATGAGATAATGGATAGGAGGTATTTTGTAAACTTTCCAGTGATATACACAGGTTAGTTCCTATGAAGATGACTGTTGGATTCTGTTATCTGGAATATTATGAATACTTTCCCCTTCTCTGAGGAAGTGTTAGAGGCAAAATCCTTCTGACCTGGGACTTTCTGGAAGCATCAGATTCCTAGTTTACAGGGCAGGGTGTCCCCTTTCTCCCAAGGATCAAGGAGGTGAAGGAGAATCCTGTTTCCACACCACATCTCCTCCCATCTGAGGAGGGTACTCAGCTCTGGTTCTGTCTGGAAGCACCTTACCTGGCCTCAGGGCCAGCCCTGATCTCAGCCAGGCCTCAGAGATGTCAGACCTGAAAGGCAGCTCACCCGGCCCTGCTGGCTCTTGTTTTGACAGGTATCTCAGCCGGAGCCCAAGATAAGGGAGATATGCAAGCTGAGCTCTTTTCCTCCTTGAATTGATAATTGCTGTGCAGTTGCAGCTCTGTAATTGCTAAATAGAACCTCTTGCCCCACCGTGATAGATTTATGGCTGAAACACCTTATCTGAACTGAGGATATTTCACAGAAGTGTACATGGGTGTGTGTGGGTGGGAAGGGACAAAAGGCAGGGATATTCAGTAGATTTCAGCTCCCTTCTCATTCACCTGAAGTATTATCCAGAAGCTCTTTCTAGATCTGCCAGGACTGACACGTTCATGGATCTTCTCCAGAACCTAGCACAGTGTAGACAATTCATGAAATGTTTGCCTGTGATGATGATAATGGTAATGAAGATTGTGACCTGGGAACGGACTATGTTTTTGACAACAAGTTTAATTTAATTAAGTTCAACAAATATTTTACAAGTGCCCATTCTTGTCCCTGGGTGGTGCAAGTGGTTAACCCACTCAGCTGCTAATTGAAAGGTTGGAGGTTGGAGGTTGGAAGAAAGGCCCTGGTGATTCGCTTCCAAAAAAACCAGCCATTGAAAACACTATGGAGCACAGTTCTACTCTGACATACACATGGGGTCACTATAAGTCAGAATTGACTTGACAGCAACTGATTTGGTTTTATGCTTGTCCAGGGCTAGCAAAGCTATTATAACTTTTTTGTTTTGTTTGGAGGAGGAGGAGGCAGGCATGGAGAATGTAAAGAAAGATGACACAAGCTCTTTTCTCCAGAACCTTGGTCTATTTTGTGGGTCATGCACCAACTGGCTGGGCGGGAGTGGGATGGGGGCAGGAGGGGTTGGGTGGTAGAGCCTAATAGTCCCCATAGTCGAGCCTTAGGAACTGATAGGGTCCTTCCTCTGCCACTTACTAGCTGGGGAATCTTGGATTAATTTTCAATTTTTTGGACTCCTCAGTTTCTTCACATCTAGAATGGGAATATTCCTAGCTCTCAAGTTTGATGTGAAGGTTAAATGATTTGGTATATGAGGTTACTGAGCTCAGTGCTGGGTCAATAGGTCAATAGACAGCAGTTGTCAACATGGCGATGGTGATGAAGATGAAGATAAAGAACTGGGACCTCTTGACAGAGGCAAGCTGGAGATGACAAACAGCCAAATGAATGTTACAAAATCAGGGCTATATGTGTGTATGCTGGTTATATCGTTCATTTGCATTTTAAATTTAAATTTTATTTATTTTTAATAGCTAATATATCCAAGTGGGTTAAAAGTAAAAAACTATAAAGATATATGCAAGAAAGAGGAAAATTGCTCCCATCGTTGTCCCATATCGACCTTGTTCCCCCTTCCCAGAGGCAGCCACTGTCAACAGTTTCTGGAATATTCCTTCAGAGGCTGTCTAGGCACACACCAGCATATAGTAATGATGATGATGATGATGAGGAGGAGGAGGAGGATAAAAACAGCTAGTACTCATTTAGACTTACCATGTGCCAGCACAGTTTTAAGTGCTTTACGTTTTAAGTCATTTAATCCTCATAGCAAGGGCTTATAAGGTAGGTACTAAAATTATCATCACTACTTCTCAGAACACATAGTATATGGTTATGACATTTTTGTTTTATTTTTCTATTTTAAACGTTTACTTAAAGCTTCCCAACTCCAACATATAAGAAAAAGCTCCCAAACAACAACAGTAATTAGGGAAGAGTATGGGCCAGATGCCAGATTCAGAAGCGGAGGACATGGAATGAGGGATCATTGCTGATGTCAGATGGATCCTAGCTGAAAGCAGAGAATACCAGAAAGATGTTTACCTATGTTTTATCTACTATGCAAAGCATTCGACTGTGGGGATCATAACAAATTATGGATAACATTGCAAAGAATGGGAATTCCAGAACCCTTAATTGTGCGCATGTGGAACCTGTACATAGGCACCTGTACATAGGCCAAGAGGCAGCTGTTCAAACAGAACAAGGGGATACTGCATGGTTTAAAATCAGGAAAGGTGTGTGTCAGGGTTGTATCCTTTCACCATACTTTCAATCTGCATGCTGAGCAGATAATCCGAGAAACTGGATTATATGAAGAAGAACGTGACATCAGGATTGGAGGAAGACTCATAAACAACCTGCGATATGCAGATTACACAACCTTGTTGGCTGAAAGTGAGGAGGACTTGAAGCACTTACTACTGATGAAGATCAAAGACTACAGCCTTCAGTATGGATTATACCTCAACATAAAGAAAGCGAAAATCCTCACAACTGGACCAATAAGCAACATCATGATAAATGGAGAAAATATTGAAGTTGTCAAGGATTTCATTTTACTTAGATCCACAATTAACACCCATGGAAGCAGGAGTCAAGAAATCAAACAACGTATTGCATTGGGCAAATCTGCTGCAAAAGACCTCTTTCAAGTGTTAAAAAGGAAAGATGTCACTCTGAGGACTAAGGTGCACCTGGCCCAAGCCAGGGTGTTTTCAATGGCCTTATATGCATGTGAAAGCTGGACAATGAATCCTGAAGCCTGAAGAAGAATTGATGCATTTGAATTATGGTGTTGGTGAAGAATATTGACTATACTGTGGACTGCCAGAAGAATGAACAAATCTGTCTTGGAAGAAGTACAGCCAGAATGCTCCTTAGAAGCGAGGATGATGAGACTTCATCTCATGTACTTTGGACATGTTATCGGGAGGGACCAGTCCCTTGAGAAGGACATCATGCTTAGTAAAGTAGAGGGTGATTGAAAAAGAAGAAGACCCTAAATGAGATGGACTGACATAGTGGTTGCAACAGTGGGCTCAAACATAGCAAAGATTGTGAGGATGGCACAGGACTGGGTGGTGTTTCATTTTGCTGTTCATAGGGTCGCTATGAGTTGGAATTGACTTGACGGCACCTAACAACAACATGGGCCATGGTCATTTTGGGAGACTTCATAAAGGAAGAGGGCTGTGAAGGATGGGGGAAGAATATAGATTGTAGTATCTGGCATCTACAGAACATTTCACGAAAGTTTTGCACATCTTTTTCCATTTCCCCCACAACACAACAGGGTGAGGTAGGTATCACTATCTCTGTTTTTACAGATGAGAACAGTAGGGCTCAGAGGAGCTAAGGGACTTGCCCCAAGTCTCACAAATATTAAGCTTGCGCATACACCCTTGAAAGTCCTGACTCTTAGCCCAGCACTTTTTTTGTGTTTTTATTGTGCTTTAAATGAAAGTTTACAGTTCAAGTTAGTTTCTCATACAAAACTTTATACACACACTGCTATGTGACCCTAGTTGCACTCCCCATACTGTGACAGCACACTCCTCCTTTCCACCTCGGATTTCCCTTGTCCATTCAACCAGCTCCTGTCCCTTTCTGCCTTCTCGTCTCACCTCTGGGCAGGAGCTGCCCGTTTAGACTCATGTATCTACTTGAGCTAAGAAGCACACTCTTCACGAGTATCATTTTATGTCTTATAGTCCAGTTTAATCTTTGTCCGAAGAGTTGGCTTCGGGAATGGTTTTGGTTTTGGGCTAACAGAGAGTCTGGGGGCCATGTCTTCTGGGGTACCTCCAGTCTCAGTCAGACCGTAAAGTCTCGTCTTTTACTAGAATTTGAGTTCTGCACCCAACTTTTCTCCTGCCCCATCGGGGACTGTCTGTTGTGTTCCCTGTCAGGGCAGTCATTGGTGGTAGGCGGGCACCATCTAGTTCTTTTGGTCTCAGGCTGATGGAGTCTCTGGTTTATGTGACCCTTTTGTCTCTTGTTAGCCCAGCACTTTTGCCAATGAAAACTAGTACAGGTAGGGCAAAAATGTGAGCAAATGTGAGAGAGTGAGAGAGAGCAAGGGAGCAATGAAGAGACCAGACTGTTGAGCTGGAGTTCAAGGGCGGAGGGTGGGAGAGATTACAATGGGGAGAGTAGGACTCCATGGCTCTCCTCTTTAGCTTTAACCCTCTGGCAAGGAGAGGCTCCAAGTAGAGATGCCAAACACACTCTGGTCTCTTCTCCTTGAGTGTCCCCATCAAGACTCAACAGGGAACAAAGCAGTGGTGGAAGTGGGCTCTTATACATACTTTTCAGATGGGCCCTAAACATTTTGGGACCTCCTTTGGAGGACAGAGGAGTGGTCCTCCTCTGTTTGGGAAGGCTAGAGAGGAAGGGATACACTAGGGGTCAGAACTGAACAGCAACCTTATTAGTCCGATCTGGTTATCCACCCCCAGTGACAGATAGGATGGCCCAAGATGCACGTGTAGAAGTCTTCATTTCAATGGATATTTATTAAAGCTTGTTATAGATCCGTTCCTTCTTTGAAAAAAATGTTTGCTTAGCCTTGGAGATACAATGGTGAGCAATTCAGATCATATAATTAAACATATCAAAAAGTGCCATAATGAAAGGTGAACAGGTGTTATATGTGCACATTGGCAGGACCATCAACCCCCATCTAGCAGGTCAGCAAAGTTTGCTCAGAGGAAGCCATATGGAAACTGTGATCTGAAGGTTGAATGGAGGCGGTATTGGTCAGGGGAAGGCAGTGCAAGAGTCTTCTAAGCAGAGGGAGGCCTGGGGTGAGAAGAATCATATTTCAGGAACTGAAAGAAGTTTATCATAGCTGGAGTATAGGGTGCAAAGGGAAGGGGCACAGAGCCTGGTAATCACAGAGCAGGTGCTCAATAATTATTTGTAGAATGAATGAAGGAGATGTGGCTGGAAAAGTAGGTAGGTGGCAGCTTGTGCAGGGCCTTGTAGGCCATGTTAAGGTCTTTGACTTTGTTTGAAGGGCACTATAGGAAGTTGGTCTACACCCTTGTATGATTTCCTCTAGTCGTGCTTGGTGATCCCAATGTAGCCACAGTGGGCTTGGGCAGTTGGGTTCCTCTGGCTTGGAATTTGGCCAGGTGAGTGTGATGCAAGGACCTTGGATAAAGCAAGGTAAGCATGTTTGCAAGAGAGAAACTGAAGTGATGACCTGCGGAATCTGGGCTGAGCAAGAAGAAATTGAAGACAGGAGGGGGCTAACGGTTCCAGAAGACATGGGCTCTGGTCCCAGCTGTGCTGATACTTACTCGTGTGATCTTGCACAGGTCACAATGTCTCTAGATTTCCTTATCTGTAAAATGAGAATGATAATAGCCTTGAGTACCTCCTAGGATTGTAGTGAGGCTCAAATTAGATGATGTAAGGACAAATTCTTTGAAGATGAAGTTCTCAGGCAGATGTACCTTACCTGGGGAGAGACTCTGGATGGATCCCAGGAGTCCATCTCCTTCCTCATGATGCCTCACACCGAGACTTGAAGGCAGTGTAGATGAGCCACCCTCTCCTCACCGTACGGCCTATGTTTCTCTCCACTCCAGCTTCTAGGTCCACCCCACACCCCAGCCCCTACCCCATTGCCCCACTAGGAGGTTGTGTGTGAAGGGCTCACTCTTGTATGGAGACAGAGGCTCTGACTTGCTGGGCAAGTTGAGAGCTGCCTTTCCCTTATGCCCTTGGCACTGAGAAAGCTCTTCTAGAAGTATGAGAAGTGTCCAGATTCTTATCTGGGGAAAATAATCTGCTTGTGAACACTGAGGAGAGATGAGCTGTCTCAGGTTCCTGCTTGGGACCTGCTAGGCCAAGGCAGCCAGGAGACAGACCTGGGTAGAGGGTGGAACCTCTGATCCCTGCCTGGCCTTCTCCTTGCCCCGAACCCCTGTGAAGTGAGTGATAGAGGTTTATCAAGATGTGATAATAGAGACCAGAGTCTTTGGTCCTAGAGCTTGTGGAGCAAAAAGGAGAGCTTGCTGGGTGCTTTCCCTTGGAATTGGTAATGCATTTCCTTTCCTGTTACACTTGTAGCTACCCTGCCACCTTCAGAAGATTCTGGTCCAAATACTCTGGAAGCTGACAGGCGTCTCAACAATGCCAGTGCATATGAATATTTTGCTCTCTTCCACTTGGGTTTGCCTTTGCCAGTATAAACTGTTGGGGTTTTCCTTAATGCCCTCTTTTCTTTCTCTCTCTTTCTTTAACCCAGAAGGAGGAACTGGCAACTGATGATAGTCATGGGAATGGAAAAGCAGAAGGAGGAAGGAAACCTAATTTATTTGAGCATCTACGATGCTCCAGTTCCAGATGAATTTTGATCAGTTCAAGCAAAATTATGAGGAAGAGTCATTGTCTTAGAATCTGAAAACATCTGAGCTCTAAGGAAGTTAGAAACCATCTGGTGTAATCTTATCCAAGGTCACAGAGTTTGCTTTTTTTTTTTTTTTTCTTGCTAGAAAGGCATTACTCCTATAATAATTCTCCTTCATAGGCAAAATTTTTTTAAATAGCATTTTATTTTTGTTGTTGTTGAGAATATACATGGCAGAATATACATCAGTTCAACAATTTGTGCATGTACAATTCACTGACGTTGATTAATTCTTCTAGTTGTATAACCATGCTCAACCTCCTTTTCTGAGTTGTTCCTCCTCCATTAACATAAACTCACTGCCCCATAAGTTTCCTATCTAATCTTCTGAGTTCCTGTTGTCATTCTGAGCCCATATGTTGTTGTTGTTAAGTGCCATTGAGTCTGTTCTGTCTCATAGTGACTCTGTGTACAACAGAATGAAACACTGCCCAGTCCTGCACCATCCTCACAGTCTTTGCTATGTTTGAGCCTATTGTTGCAGCCACTGTGTCAATCCATCTCATTGAGGGTCTTCCTCTTTTTCAATCACCCTGTACTTTACCAAGCATGATGTCCTTCTCCAGGGACTAGTCCCTCCTGATAACATGTCCAAAGTATATGAGACAAAGTCTTGCCAGCCTCACTTGTAAGGAGCATTCTGGCTGTCCTTCTTCCAAGACAGATTATTCATTCTTATGGCAGTCCACAGTATATTCAATATTCTTTGCCAACACCATAATTCAAAAGCATCAATTCTTCGGTCTTGCTTATTCATTGTGTAGCTTTCACATGCATATGAGGCCATTGAAAACACCCTGGCTAGGGTCAGGCGCACCTTAGTTCTCAAAGTGACATCTTTGCTTTTTAACACTTGAAGGAGGTCTTTTGCAGCAGATTTGCCCAACACAGTACGTTGTTTGATTTCTTGATTGCTGCTTCCATGGGCGTTGACTGTGGATCCAAGTAAAGTGAAATCCTTGACAACTTCAATATTTTCTCCATTTATCACAATGTTGCTTATTGGTCCAGTTGTGAGGTGCTTCAAGGCCTCTTCACTTTCAGCAAGCAAGGATGTGTCATCTGCATAGCACAGGTTGTTAATGAGTCTTCTCCAATCCCGATGCCACGTTATTCTTCATATAGTCCAGTTTCTCAGATTATTTGCTCAGCATACATATTGAATAAGTATGGTGAAATGATATAACCCTGACACATGCCTTTACTGATTTTTAACCACACAGTATCCCCTTGTTCTGTTTGAATGACTGCCCTTTGGCCTATGTACAGGTTCCACATGAGCACAATTAAGTGTTCTGGAATTCCCATTCTTTGCAATGTTATCCATAATTTGTTATGAGCCCCACAGTTGAATGCTTTTGCATAGTTAATAAAATACAGGTAAACATCTTTCTAGTATTCTCTGCTTTCAGCCGAGATCCTTCTGACATCAGCAATGATATCTCTCATTCCATGTCCCCTTCTGATTCTGGCTTGAATTTCTGGCACTTCTCTGTCGATGTACTGCTACAATCACTTGTGAATGATCTTCAGCAAAATTTTACTTGTGTGTGATATTAACAATATTGTTCGATAATATCTGCATTCTGCTATAACACCTTTCTTTGGAATGGACACAAATATGGATCTCTTCCAGTCAGTTGGCCATGTAGCTGTCTTCCAAATTTCTTGGCATAGACAAGTGAGCACCTCCAGTGTTGCATCCCTTTGTTGAAACATCTCAACTGGTATTCCATCAATTCCTGGAGCCTTGTTTTTTGCCAATGCCTTCAGTGCAGTTTGGACTTCTTCCTTCAGTACTCTCCATTCTTGATCATATGCTGCCTCCTGAGATGGCTGAACATCAAACAATTCTTTTTGGTACAATGACTGTGTATTCCTTCCATCTTCTTTTGATATTTCTTGTATCGTTCAATATTTTGCCCATAGAATCCTTCAATAGTGCAACTCGAGGCTTGAATTTTTTCTTCACTTCTTTCAACTTGAGAAGTGCTGAGCTTGTTCTTCCCTTTTGATTTTCTAACTCCTGGTCTTTGCATATTTCATTATAATACTTTATTTTGTCTCCTCGAACCACCCTTTGAAATCTTCTGTTCCGCTCTTTTACTTCATCGTTTCTTCCATTCGCTGTAGCTACTCTACATTCAAGAGCAAGTTTTAGAGTCTCTTTCGACATACATTTTCGTCTTTTCTTTCTTTCCTGTCTTTTTAATGACCTTTGTCTTTCTTCATGTATTATGTCCTTGATGCCATCCCATCTGTATGATCCCATATAGATATTTCTTAAAAGAGTACAATGCTTAAGGCAGACGTTTTACTAGTTAAGCTAAACTATTGTTTGGTTTTGAGTAGACTTTAGGGGATATTTTTGGTTTAAGGTTTAAAGATTATCTCAGGGAAATAGTTTCAGGGCTCTACCCAGCCTCCATGGCTCCAGAAAGTCCATGAGAATTTGAAATTCTGTTAGGCAAAAATGTTTTATGATGCATCTGCCTCTCTTGCCAGGGGGGTGACTGTCTCCAAAAACTCATGGAACACAAGGAGAAAGGGCCCTCGGCACCCTAGTCCAGCCTTCTCCTTTTGCAACAGTCACTGTGGGACTTGCCCTCTCCAGCACCCATTTTCCCAACTCCCTCATGCTGTACATCCTGCTCCAAATTCCAGAGCTTGTCACTGCCAGCTTTCTCTGCTGTTACCAGGATCGCTCTTTCTTCTCTGATCACCTCATATTGAGGTTGAGGAGGAACAAAGGCTTTCCTGGAAATGTGGGGGCTGCCATTGCTATGTGGGTTCAGGGTCTTGTGTGGAGAGGCCGTGGAGAGACAAAATTCCTCTCGCTTATCCATTTCTCCTCAGTTAGTAGAAAGCTCCAAACCCAGCAGCTCACAGGTGAACAGTACAGCATTTACACATTTGTGTTCACTTTTCCTCAGGTTTTTTAAAATTACAAATACAATAATGTGTTTTGTAGAAAAATTAGAAAATACAAGATAAATCAAAAGAATAATAATAAAAAAACTATTCATTCTAACACTGTCAACACTAAATGTATATCTTTCCGGACTTGTCTTTGTGTGTATGTGTGTGTGTTTTCAAAAATGAAATCCTGTTGTACATCATGGTTTGTAATCTGGTTTTTAAATCAACAGTATATCATACTATCTTTCCATGTTGACCTAAATTCATCTCCATCACCATTTTTTAGTTATGACTCTCTGCTGTAGAGACCCCTTATCGTGTGAGAAGGGGAAGGGTTTCCTGGGAAATGGCGTCTCTGGTGTCTGGTGTGTATTCTCAGGTATCTCACAGGGGCAGATGAGGTTTAGAAAGGACACTGGATGTGGAGTCAGGCCAGGAGTCCAGTTGTGGCTCTGCCATTTACAAGCAGTAGGGCCTGGGGAAAATCACTTACCATTTCCAGGCCTCCATAAAGGATTAATGGCAAACTGTAAATAAAAGAGCTTTGTAAATGGGCAGCAATTATTAATACAAGTTCATGGATGAGCCAAAGGTATTTTGTTGTTTTTTTCAGGGAAAATGCAATGTCTCGAGGTTCACAAAGCATCATGAACAGATGAACATTTGAGCTGTAGGAAGGAAGAGAGTTTGAGAAAGAAAAAAAACATGCTTTAGTTTTGAGCAATGATTTGGACTTTGAGAACAGACTTCCTGATCAACGAAAAGGTGAGTAAGCTTGGTTTGGAAGGAGAGAAGAAAGAGATGACTTTTTGGGAAGCCAGAAACAAGGGTTCCTAATAAATAGCAACAGTGATGATGATAATAATATTAACCACCACCATAACAACAACAGTAACACATAGCGCATTTACTACGTGTCATGTGTCAGACATACTCAGTTAATCTGTTGAACAGTCTTTTGAGATAGATACAATTATTATCCCATTTTATAGTTGAAGACACTGAGGCACAGAAAGATTACATAATTTGCCATCGTTCACACAGCTGGTAAGTGGTAGAGCTAGGATCCGAGCCTAAGGCCGTCTGTTTCCCTAGCTTGAACATGTCTTGGGCCATGTAGGTGCGGCTGGAGAAAGACAGAGGGCTAGATGGATGGAATTTGAAGAAACAAGTGTTGTATCTATTTGTCTATTTGGAAGCAGGAGCTCTGGTGGTACAGTGGACAAGAGCTCAGCTGCTAACCAAAAGGTCAGCAGTTTGAATCTACCAGCTGCTTCTTGGAAACCCTACGGGGCAGTCCTACTCTGTCCTGTAGGGTCGCTATGAATTGGAATTGATGGCAACAGGCTTGTTTTTTGTTTATTTGGAAGCCAGCTGCAGTGAGTACTTTCACTTACACTCAAGAAGACTGTCCAGAAAGCCTTTTGTTGTTGTGACGACTTTGGAAGTGGAGGGGTGTTATGGATTGAATTGTGTCCCCCCTCCCCTCAGTTTGGAAATAGTTTTCTTTGTTATGTTAATGAGGCCATGTCAGTGCAGGATGTGTCCTAAACCTAATCATTTCTGAGCTGTAAAGAGCAGTATAGACACAGAGACAAGAAGCACATATGGGGGAAGATAGAAGCCACTTGATCACCCAGGAAAGGGGGAATGCCATGTCAGGATTATAGAAGCTGAAAGAGACAAGGACCTTCCCTCAGAGCCCACAGAGAGAGCCTTCCCCTAGAGCCAGTGCCCTGAGTTTGGACTTCCAGCCGCCTGAACCTTGAGAAAATAAATTTATGTTCTTTAAGGCCACCTACTTGTGATATTTCTGTTCCAGCAGCACCAGGAGACTAAGAAAAGGGATAAGGAAGTAAGGCAGACGACTGTGTTCAGGCCATTATTTCTTTAGAGCCCCATGGAGGCGACCAGCGGGAAGGACCTGTCTGCTAGGCTGCTGAGCCATGAGATTCTTCACCGTCAGCCTCCACGATGAGAAACTGAGATTGGTGAGAACTTCCTCTGTGGTTTATGATGGAACCTGGGGCCAAACGTTGGGGCCCTGTTATGGGTAGAACTGTGGTTGGTGTCTCTTGGTTCATATAAGAGTCAATGTTCTTCTCCTTCATCTTCCTTCTCTCCTGCCCACGCTCTTCCCTCCCAGGGGGACCTGGTGGGGGCAATGATAAGAGGGGTGGGTGGAATAGGGTGGAGTAAGTCAGATGCATTTCTCTGAGGGGCAAAGGGGGCCGCTGGGGGCTGCTGTGGGGCGTGGAGAAGATCAAGGGAAATCTGTGTCTTCTTGTAGCATCAATGTGGGGTGGAGGATGGAACAGCCAGTGTCCCAGGTCTGCCCTTCCTACTGCTCCTGTTACCTCTGGAAAGCCTGACCAGTAAAGGACCCACCCCTGCTGGTGGCTGTCAGGCAGAGTTGCTCAAAGTGTGTAAGCCTAGCAGAGCCACCTGGGTGTGCTTGGCTAAAACCTGAACCCATCCTAACCGTCTCCTTAGTAATGATGCTTGTCCCCTCTGGCCAGCTCTGCCTCTCCCAGGCAGACAGTCTGAGGGTAGCTGGGCTGCGATGCTGTAACAGCAGGATGGAAGGTGTTGGAGGCATCCTGACTGCCTGGCAGGAGAGCAGCCTCAGCATCACAAAGCCAGCGGAGTGGCTGCAAAAAGGGGATCTGCTGAGTGAATCAACAGTGTGCTCTGTGCTGGGTGGGAGGGAGTGAGGTAGCTACAACATGCCCCTGTCCCTGCACTCAAAGAGCTCAAGGTGCTATGCAGGAGGCTGCAGTGGATGGGTACACCATCGTCCCATGTGCTATGCCATGTTAGAGGCCCTGGGAGGGTGCTGAGGGCACTGGAGGGAGGGTGGGCTCTGTGAAAGTGTCCTCATGAACTGGTGATCGCTATGCACAGAGCTCTGTCCCTTCCCCGCTGCTGGCCCTTTTTCAGGGAACTGTCGCTTCGTATAGGGAGTTCTACTCTGTCCGACAGGGTCGCTATGAGTTGGGATAGACTCAAAGGCAGTGAGTTTTGTTTTTTTTTATACCTTCGTGTGCATGTGTGTGTGTGCGTGCACACACACACGCATGTGAACACACATGTACTTCTAAGACTTGGATACTTCCTGGATCGATGTATATGGTTTTAAAAAGTTTAGTTTGGGAATTTTCAAACATACGTAAAATTAGAATAGCATAGTGAATCCCCGTGTGCGCATTTCCCAGCATCTACAGTTATCAACATTTTGCCAATTTTGTTTCATCCATTTTCTCAGTGTATTATAGAAAACAGTAATGATTCCCTGCATTTCCTCAGTCCTTTAAGGATGCATCATCTCCCTCCATCCGTACAGCAATTCTGTTGCATTAGCAGGGTGGTTATTATTATCTTCGTTTTCAAGAAGAGAAAACCAAGGCTCAGAGAGATTAAGTACCTTTTCCAGGGTCACACAGCCAGTAAGCGGCAGAACGAAGCAGCCCAGACTTTCTGATGGCTAATCAAGTGCTCCCTCACTGGACCTTTCCAGTTGTATTTTAGGGTGCGTGCAGAGGGTGGAAAAGGAGCCCTCGTGGCGCAGTGGTTAAGCGCTCAGCTGTTAACCAGAAGATCGGTGGCTGTTCCTCAGGAGAAAAATGTGGCAGTCTGCTTCCGTAAAGATTTACAGCTTTGGAAACCCTATGGGGGCAATTTGACCCTGTCCTATAGGATCACTCTGAGTCAGAATTGACTTGATGGGAGTGGGTTTTGGGCAGGAGGTGTTGGGGGGGGGGGTCACAGCTCAGCTGGGGGTCCCTGGGGTCTTAGCCTGCCAGGTTGCCAAGTCTACCCCCTTGCTTTCAATCCCTTTGGTCGTCCCGCCCTGCTGCTCTGCTGGTTGGAGGCACAGGGTGAAGGAGGGCAAATTAAGCTCTCCCAGGTTGTTCATCTGGCTTCCTTGGATCATGGCTGCAGGATGTTTATAAAACTCCGAATCAATTTGAGGCGCAGAGATTTTCAATCAGGGAAGCAGATTGCGCTGATAGGGTCAAAAGGCCTGTCGCCAGAGAGGATCACAGCATCTGACATATTAATTTGAGCTGTCAGAACCAATATGTGTAAAGGAGGCGTGGAGACACAGGCCCTGTTTCTGAGAAAAAGTAGGAAAAGTTAAAAAAAGGGGAGTGGGGGAGGCAGGGGGAAATACCACCCTAAGGCGGGCTAACATTTTGCAGATTCCTGCACAACCAGTCCCCACAGCACGTGACCAGTGGCCCATCCATTCCTGGGGAGAGGGTGGGAGGGGGCTGGGAGCCGTCTCATTGGGGATGTTGGCTGCCTCACGGAGTGTGGGGCTCTGTTGCCCGCAGGTAAACTTGAGAAAACTTTACGTGGCTTTACACAAACACCCACTCTCTTTTCTTGCCCCCACACCGTTTGAGTTCTGAAGCTCCTTTGCTGGCAAAGGAGGCAGATCCAAAACGTGGCAGGAGGTACATTTGTTATTGAGAACCCTTTGATATTTAGCATGTGAAACGTCTACCGACTGGAGTCGGGCTTATGGCAGGAAATGACCATGAATCCTGCCTCTCCAAAACGTCACACACAATGCGCCTTTGAGCTTACAACCCTTTCACCTCTTTCCTGCCCTCCCCATCTTCTCTCTTCTCCTTCCACTTTGCTTCCTTTACTTCCTGCCCTCCATCTCCCAGTTCTCCTTGCTGCCTCTGTCTTTCCTCATGCTCCCCACCCCCAATTCCTTTCAGACTGCTTTGGACGATCCTGCCATCTTCCCAAGGCCCCATAACTTCCCTTGCTGAGGTCTGAATGCTGACATTCTGAGATTCATCCACGTGAACACGCTATGTTTCAGGTCCGTGAGGGACGAGCACCAGGAGCTCTCCAACTTGTGTGGTTCTATAGGTAAAGCAGGGGGGACCCAGAAAAGCTCAGTAGTATCCCCACTTCTTATACCACGTGATCATGTAAACATGCGAACACATGTAACATCACGGCTATGACATATTAGAGGCTTTGTGAATGTTGGCTCCATCCTTGGGTGCCCCTACGCACCCCTGCGCCATAACTGTGATGGTGATATACATCATGTAATAGAAAAGTCATTCTTCATCCAACAGAAACAAGGATTTATAAAATTTATAAAATTATGCATGGTGCTAACTTATGTAGAAATTCAACAACCTTGAGAGGCAGACAGTATCCTTATAATAACATATGAGCAAATGGAGACACAGAGGTCTGAGACTAGCTGAGGTCCCATGTAAGGGCTGGAAGTGGTATTCAGTCTCCTGTCTGTGTGATTCCAAAGCCCACAGGCTGCCTGGTTTAGTCATCACATTCCCAGGGCCCTTTGGTATAGAAGATGGAGGTTTTCTGGGCAATGGTGCTGGAGGGTTTCCTCGGAGGTAGGGGGAGGACAGAGAAGTGGCCCCAGACTGGCCTCTCCTTTCAGCCTCTGTACTGTGCTACCTTTTTTCCAGGGCTGCTTGTTGATTACTGCTGCTTCTTCCCTCAAGACATTCTCTGCCCCGTCCTAAAAGCGGTGTAAATCTTTGTGTAAGTTTTTTTTTTTTCTTTTTTCTCAAAACATTTTGTTCTGTGTAAGGGATTATAGACTTTTAAAGAAAATAGTTCCTGAGAAAGCTCTTGCTTGGGTTGTGTGAAAGAACCAGGGATGCTCTTGTTTTCGGAGAGATCTGAAGTTCTGAAGAGAAAGTAAATGGGGAAGGGTATCATCTTCCAGCTTCTCCGTGCTACATCCTTGGTGCAGAGCCTGTTCCTGGGCTGGGGAAGGTCTGAAAAGAGATGTGGCAACTGTTCCTTTGTCCTCTCATCTGACCAGCTTCCTAAGTCTACACAAAGGATGACTTTTCAGTCGCTCTTTCTTTTTGGAAAAAGGTGGGTGAGATTTATAAGAAAAGCAATTGCACTTCTCCTGATTAGGATTCCCCTCCACCTGCCATGTGCCAGTTAAAACAATGAGAGAGAGAGAGAGACATTTGCAAGAATACTCTTTGTACCAGGTCCTGATCTTGGACTTGAACTTGGAAGAACACAGGTGCTCAACCTTTGACAGACTTGGTCCCAGAATGGGGTCACTTACAGAATCCAGAAGGCACTGTAAAAGGTCACAAAGGCGCTCCACCTCTGAGCCAAACCCAGCCACATCGCAAGTCCAGGTGCAGAAAGTTAAGCTAAATATGCATGGCAATCTTGTTTGTAGGATGTTACTGCCGGAAGGGGTGTTAGAGGTCAAGAGGTCCAAATCCTCATTTCTCAGATGCAGAAACTGAGGCCCAGAAAGGGGAAATAACGTGCCCAAAGAAGCACAACTAGTTAAGAGTCAAATCTGGGACCAGAACCCCACCTTCTGATGCTCATTCTAGAAAGGACTAAAATATGTGCTGGAAATATATTTGTCTAACATCAGTCCTTATAGAGTGTACAGTGTGGTGGGGGCTGAGGGTAGAGAAAACTAAAAAGACCATTACATCACAGTTTGATGCATTTTGATAGGGGGAGCAGAAGACGTTATGGGTAGACCTAAGGAGGGACAAGTCACCTGGAAGGTTGTGTGTGGGTATTGTGTACGGAGGGATCTAGGACAGCTTCCCAAAGGAAGTTGCTTATAAGCTGAGATCTGACTGATAACCAAGAATTAGGTGAAGATTGGGGCTAGGGGTAGGAGGTAGAGTGTGCCCCTAGCAGAGGGTCCATAGAAGAGGGGTGACTTGGAACATCTGAAGCATTAAGAAAACACTCAGTATGATTACAAGGAAGACTCTGTTTGCGGGGCGAGGTGGGAACGTGGAGCCAGGATTGACACACCATCAGCCTGACTCCCAGAGTCTGTGCCGTTAGCTACTACCTGTCATCAAGTGTCATCTGCTTCTATTTCTCCCAGCCCCATTGTCTTAGTCATCTAGTGCTGCTATAACAGAAATATCACAAGTGGATGGCTTTAACAAAGAGAAATTTATTCTCTCACAGTCCGGTAGGCTAGAAGTCCGAATTCAGGGCACTGGCTCCAGGGGAAGCCTTTCCGTCTCTGTCAGCTCTAGAGGAAGGCCCTCGTCATCAGTCTTCCCTTGGTCTGGGAGCATCTCAGCACACGAACCTCAGGCCCAAAGGACGTACTCTGCTCCTGGCGCTGCCTTCTTGGTGGTATGAAGTCCCCATGTCTCTCTGCTTGCTTCTCTCTTTTATATCTCAAAAGAGATTGGCTTAAGACACTATCTAATCTTGTATATCTTATCAATATAACTGCTGCTAATCCATCTTATTACATCATAGTGATAGGATTTACAACACACAGGGAAATCACATCAGCTGACAAAATGGTAGACAATCATACAATACTGGGAGTCATGACCCACACAAGTTGACAGATTTTTTTAAAAAAATTTTTTATTGTACTTCAGGTGAAGGTTTATAGAACAGTTTCTCATGAAACAGTAGTACACATATTGTTTTATGACATTAGTTAACAACCCTACGACATGTCAACCCTCTCCCTTCTCGACCTTTTTTTTTTTTTTTGGTGAAAATATACATAGCCAAAGATACACCATTTCAAAAATTTCTACATGCACAGTTCAGTGACATCGACTACGCTCTTCCGAC